>NC_090228.1:6907698-7057698 GCF_024489055.1 Chanodichthys erythropterus
AGATAGATAGATAGATAGAACAGAGACAGATAGATAGATAGATAGAACAGAGACAGATAGATAGATAGATAGAACAGAGATAGATAGATAGATAGATAGATAGATAGATAGATAGATAGATAGATAGATAGATAGATAGATAGATAGATAGATAGATAGATAGAACAGAGACAGACAGACAGACAGACAGACAGACAGACAGACGATAGATAGATAGATAGATAGATAGATAGATAGATAGATAGATAGAACAGAGACAGACAGACAGACAGACAGACGATAGATAGATAGATAGATAGATAGAACAGAGACAGACAGACAGACAGACGATAGATAGATAGATAGATAGATAGATAGATAGATAGATAGATAGATAGATAGATAGATAGATAGATAGATAGATAGATAGATAGATAGACCAATTAAGAGTTTGTGGTGTGTTGTGTAAACATGAAAAAAAAAAGCTCTAAGTTCACTATTTCTTTTAATAAACAGTTACCTGCAGTAGCGGAAGTCTTCCAGCAGATGGCAGTTGTTCACTGTTGGGAATGTAATTCCATCATCTTAATGAGGTTACATCATTAATCAACAAACACATTCACAAAGCAACTTTTTTTCCATTAATACGTGACATCACATAATATTTAGTGGAGCTGCAACCTGCTTAAAAAAACCCTCACTGATAGGGTGCCCACAGATTTGTTTTTTTTTTCTTTTCAAAAAAAGATTTAAATCAGGAACCACTAAATTTCGCCTCACTTAACAAGAAAATACACTTCATTAGCATCACGCGGAGGGTTCGAATGTACTGCCTGCTTATCACGACCATGATAAATTGTGTATTAAATTTATTTTTGTAACTGTAAAGCGGTTATGCCAGCATGCGCTGTGTTTTTTTGTCGTTGTTGTTGTTTTTTCAGTCAGGCACAGATGTTAGGTGACTCCTCCAACATGTGAGTCACAAACACAGAACAGTCCTATTTAAACACTCCTATGGTCAGCGGCCAGCCTCCAACAAAAACACATACGCGCAATGCTCATTGTGGCCAAAAACCTACTGTCGCGGTGGAAGCCGGTGCCACACGATCTCGTGATGGAGGCCGGTGACATATTCGGACGCCCACAGGGTCGAACAACTGTTTACCGGGCCGTGCCAAGCAGGGTAATGCTGGGGTTCATGGAAAGACACCTGTTCACGAGCAGCACGAGCCAGCACCTTGGCACAATAACGACGGGAGCAGCGGGTGTATCACTTTAGCTCCTCTATCTATTCAAGCGTAGATCACTTTATTGTAGATCGCTGCTCTAGAGCTCCACTGACACAGACCTGCCCAAATGAGGTTATACAAGAACGCTGATAACATGAAAGATGGATATTAGTAGTAGGCCTATTACAGGCTATTATAATGGATATTACAAGATATTATAGATCTGCCTTATTTGCCAATAATAGATCATTTGAGTGTGTTGTACTAGATCTCTACTGTAGGTCTCATTATCATACTATATGAAATAAGTCAGAATCTTCTGTGAACATTCTGAAAATAGCAGCTAACGTTCTATTAATGTTACTGGAAGAATGTTTGTTCAACTTTGCCAGAATGTTAGCCAAAGACAAAGTTATGAGATCATTCCCTGTTAGCTATACATTTTTTTATTGTAATTTACTAGCCTTTCAAAATACCATACTACCATATCATATGATACCATATGGAGTTTATGAATCATAATACAATCATAATACAGGAGTTTATGAATCATAATTATTATTAGACAAGAGTGTCTAATGCAAAGGAAACATAAAATAGTCTACTATAAATGTTGTGGTCTATAAATTGAACTGTTTTATATATATATATATATATATATATATATTATATATATATATATATATATATATATATATATATATATTTATCAAAAAAAAAAAGCAGTTAGTATACTGTTTTTAACATTGATAATAATAAGAAATGTTTCTTGAGCAGCAAATCAGATTATTAGAATGATTTCTGAAGGATCTTGTGTCACTGAAGACCCATAGTATTACTATGGTACTCGTCTGAAATGTGTCCCACATACCTTTCTTAGACATTTCAGGTAGAATATATAAGAATCTTTTTCCATTTTAATACATCTTTTATGTCAGCGGATTTATACATCAGTTCAAAATGAAAAAGAAGAATTTTTGCAGCGATGCCATAAAGAAGAACCATTTTGGGTTCCCTAAAGAGCCTTTCAGTGAACTGTCTTATAGTGTGAAGAATATTTTAATGTCCTTAAGAACCTTTTTCCACCACAAAGAACCTTTTGTGCAATGGAAAGGTTTTATGGATGTTAAATGTTCTTCATGGAACCATCACTGCCAATGAAGAACCTTTATTTTTAATAACTGTAAAAATCTATGTGGGAAGACAAGCGACAATATGTCGAGGATTGAAAATAATTCTTATTACAACAGATAAAGCCATGTTTAGCAGAATGAAATGTAGGTTATGGGGCTGTGGGAGCAGATTTAAGTTCATCCGTGGTCAGTTAAAAAGAGCAATCATGAGTAAATAGCACCGGGAATTATGGGAGAAAGGCGAGAGGACAGGAACTTCAGCACAGGCGCCCAGCTGGCTTTTGAGAGATCGCTCTCTCTCCTCATGTGTGTGTTTGTTTATATGAATCAGTGCATGACTCTGCCTGTGATCCTCTGTGTGTGTGTGTGTGTGTGTGTGTTATGGATGTGTGTGCCCACTATTGGCTGCTCAGTAGGATGATTAAAGCACACTTGTCCGTGCTCTGGGGGTTGTTGCCAGGGCTCTGAAGGAGAACGCGAGCTGATTGGTTCCCTCAAATGACTGAGAATTCCAAACTGGTCACATTAACTCAGCAAGCAGCCTGACCCGAGTGCACATCTTAGTCAACAACTCTTACAAAAATCCATAAAAATCAATTCCGCAGTTCACGTTAATTGATTGCTTTGAAGGTTCTCTTTCATTTTCAAAGAGATCGTCAAGACCAAAGTGGCATCGTTTGGAGACGGCTCTTCGTCTCGGTGACTAGACAGAAGCCACATTAAAATGCACACAGTGTTTTGCAGAGGTATAAACCCAGAGACGTTTAAAGAGCAGAGGACAATTTTAAGATGAGCCGGGATTGAATGAGAACTTCGGAAGCTTTAGGGATGATGGAAGGTCAAAGATACCAGCGTTCTGGATTAACATTTTCACTGCACAATTTTCTACTCTGTCACCCTTTAAAATATTCTAATATCACTGATAACCTCTTTACAACACCTCTCAGAAAAAAGACGCCTTCTCAAACAAAGGCGGCAATTACTGCCAGTCATGATTTCATGCATCTCTCGTCCGTTTTATTATGCACTAAGGCTTCAAAAGTATCCCGTCGTCAGCCTTTTACAGCTGTTGTAAATACGCTGGCATTATTTATTGGGCAGCTGAGTTTTTCCATCAGGCCTGGATGTTGCTTTTGTGCTTGTGAAGCAGGGCTAGAAGAGGGAAAACTGCCTTTAAATTCAAAATATGGGGGCAAAAATTTTATCTATCTATACCGATCAGGCATAACATTATGACCACCTTCTTAATATTGTGTTGGTCCCTCTTTTGCTGCCAAAACAGCCCTGTCCCATCGAGGCATGGACTCCACTAGACCCCTGAAGGTGTGCTGTGGTATCTGCACCAAGATGTAAGCAGCAGATCCTTTAAGTCCTGTAAGTTGTGAGGTGGAGCCTCCATGATCGGACTCGTTTGTTCAGCACATCCCACAGATGCTCGATTGGATTAAGATCTGGGGAATTTGGAGGCCAAGTCAACACCTCAAACTCGTTGTTGTGCTCCTCAAACCATTCCTGAACCATTTTTGCTTTGTGGCAGGGCGCATTATCCTGCCGGAAGAGGCCACAGCCACCAGGGAATACCATTTCCATGAAAGGATGTACATGATCTGCAACAATGCTTAGGTAAGTGGTGCATGTCAAAGTAACATCCACATGGATGGCAGGACCCAAGGTTTCCCAGCAGAACATTGCCCAAAGCATCACACTGCCTCTGCCGGCTTGCCTTCTTCCCATAATGCATCCTGGTGCCATGTGTTCCCCAGGTAAGTGTGACGCACACACACCCGGCCATCCGCGTGATGTAAAAGAAAATGTGATTCATTAGACCAGGCCACCTTCTTCCATTGCTCCGTGGTCCAGCTCCGATGCTCACGTGCCCACTGTTGGCACTTTCGGCGGTGGACAGGGGTCAGCATGGGCATCCTGACTGGTCTGCGGCTATGCAGCCCCATACGCAACAAACTGTGATGCACTGTGTCTTCTGACACCTTTCTGTCAGAACCAGCATTAACTTCTTGAGCGATTTGAGCTACAGGAGCTCGTCTGTTGGATCGGACCACACGGGCCAGCCTTCACTCCCCACGTGCATCATTGAGCCTTGGCCGCCCATGACCCTGTCGCCGGTTCACCACTGTTCCTTCCTTGGACCACTTTTGATAGATACCACTTGTTACAACCGAGGTATGCAGAAGAGCATCTCTGAATGCACAACAAGTCGGATTTTGAAGCAGTCAGGCTAAAGCAGCAGAACACACACCGGTGCCCCTCCTGTCACATAAGAACAGGAAACTGAGACTACAATTCTCACAGGCTCACCAAAAAACAGAAGACTGGAAAAAGTTTCTTAGTCTGAAGAGTCTTTATTTCTGCTGCAACATTCAGATGGTAGGGTCAGAATTTGGCATAATCAACATGAAAGCATGGATCCATCTTACCTTGTATCAATGGTTCAGGCAGCTGTTGGTGGTGCAATGGTATTGTTGCTGACCATGTCCATGCCTTTATGACCACATCTTCTGATGGCTACTTCCAGCAGGATAGCGGGCCATGTCACAAATCTCAAGTCATCTCAAACTGATTGAGAACATGATTTCACTATACTCAAATGGCTTCCACAGTCACTAGATCTCAATCCAATAGAGCACCTTTCGGATGTGGTGGAACGGGATATTCACATCATGGATGTTCAACCAACAAATCTGCAGCAACTGCGTGAAGCTATCATGTCAATATGGACCAAAATCTCTGAGGAATGTTTCCAGCAACTTCTTAAATCTATGCCACGAAGAATTAAGGCAGTTCTGAAGGCAAGAAGGGTACTAACAAGGTGTACCTAATAAAGTGGGTGTATCTTAAACTCTGATGACACAATAGTTTTAGTTGGAAAAAAAGGCATAAATGTATCAAATCAAATGCCTTCATAAACACACCTAAAAATCAAATCCAAGTGTTGCCCGCTTTTATTTTCTCTCAGTAGAAGTGTTGTTGAAACGTGAGGGTTAGTTTGAAGGGCTGGAGGCGTTTAGCGTGTCTTTAGCAGCCCTCTGAATGCTTCAGTGCAGATATTGCATGTTTTCCTCTCTCAGCATGTCTGTATCTTGCTCTTTGCCTCTCCCTCTCTTTTCCCCTCTCTGTTTCACTTCCTTTCCATGTCCTGTTCCACAAACAACCTTTTCAACTTGATTATTCCATCCGTGGAAATGCCACGGAGCTGTGATATTTATAATAAAAACCAGTGCAACGACCAGCAGTTACACCTGCGCAAGACAACGGTCGTGTCAGACAAACGTGTGTTTCTTCACAGTTGATGGACAAGCAACAAATGAAAATCTAATAGATAATGCAAAAGGCTGGCACCGAAAACATAAAAATGGTAATCACATTTCAGACGAATCCTGCCAGGCCATGCATATCAAATCAGCCCCACCTAAGTAGAACATCCAATCTAATGCTAATCTACATTTTTTCCTCACATTTCATGGTTTGCATGCAAGTTTCATGACAGACTACACCACGCACATGCATGTATGTATCCATTTATGAGCGTAGCAGTATATTTGGATGACATTACTTTATTAAAAGACCATCCTTGTGAGTGACGAGAAGCTCATTATCATCTAATGGCTTCTGGGAATAGCATCAGGGAGTCTAATTTGAGCTCTCTCGTGATCAGGCAGAAAAGTCCTCCAATGGTCCAACTCTCAGTCTGGACACATGACTAATGTAAAACAACTAATTACAGAAATATAAATGCACAAAAAGGCCAACTATATGACAAAAAAACATAATATTCCACTTTTCACCTAACACAGACAAACAGGATCCAAACGTCTGTGAATAAATCAGTGACATTGTGCATCTAATTTATCTGCCGTCCCTCCTGAGCAAAACATCATACCCCATAGACAATATCTTTGTGACTCAGGCATAAATCACAACGCATAATCTCATTATGGAAATAAGGCTGAAGAGAAGCATCTTCCCCATTGCCAAATACCATCACAGCATCCAGATGTTCTATCTACACAACTGATATATTCGCACTAGAATGTTCCTAAATTCAATGGAAGTGTTACAAATTCATTTTTAACACTGCTGCTAAACAAATCTGGCTTGAAAATGTCCTCTTTTTTTCCTTATTTTCATTTTAGACCTGTTGAATAGTATTCATCACAACACACCATAGCACTGTTCCAAAAGCTAGTGAGCTGCTGCCTCGTTGTCTATATAGGCAGCATATTCACCAAATGGAAACTCTTAAGTCATATTCTACATTCACAGCATGTTATTCAATAGTCAATCATATGCAAATTTGACTAACACCTGCTAACACTTGATTTCAGCAGTGTTCAGCATCAGTGTTTTAATGGAAAACTGTAGTATTTATTGTAAATGCTTTATCTGTCTACATCATTTTTTAAATTCATGTTCTCTCGTAATCTTTATTTAAAATAACTTCCCCTCGCTCTTCTCTTCTCTTCTCTTCTCTTCTCTTCTCTTCTCTTCTCTTCTCTTCCCTTCTCTTCTCTTCTGAAGTTTTTACTGGCAAAAGGGTGGGGCAATCTGTCACTCACATGAGATCGACCAATAGCAAGCAACAACCATCCAATCAATTCCTGATAGACAACAGCAAGTCCCACCCTACACTTTTTCCTGTTCAGAAAGATATTAGAGATATTCATATATTACTCAGCATTTTTATTGACTCAACTGCCATCTTGAACGAATCTTTTCACTGTTTTCACTGATTATCTCAGTTCATTGCGACTGACTTATCACGCAACATGCTTTAGAAATTGGATTTTTAGAGTTGTATGGCTTTTTTTTTTTAATTTTATGCTAGGTGACAAAATTAGCAGATAGTTGCAGATATTAGTATTTAAAATGTATTTTCTTCTCTAGAAAAAAAACGTATTTTGTCAAAGTTCGAAAATGTGTTATTTCGTTCAAAGTTATCTGGTTTTTAATAATGTTCTCAAAACATTACCAGAAAACTGTATATCTTTCATGAAACGTTTTATAGTTGGATGTTCGTCTAAAATTGTTAAAATTTAAATTCTACTTCAGAGAACATTCAAAAGTAACGTTCCCATAATGTTTGAAGTATGATCAAATTTTATGTTTCCTTAATGCTCACATGTAACCAAAAAATAAATATATTTTTAAAACATTTAAAAATCTGAATGTTCAGAGAACATTCAGACATAACATTTTCATAAATAAAGGGAAAGTTAGCAAAACGTTCTCATAGCATATTCAGCTGTCTTGAAGGCAACTCACAAGGTTTTAAAACAGTATATATTTACATTATTGTTTCTTTGGTAAGAAGGGAAATAAATGCACTAATACATAAACACACACTCAATATTGAAATCGCGCTCTTCACACCGTGCCTTATGAAAAAAGATTCCTAAGCACTTTTTAAAATTGCCATAAGGTGAAGTAAACAGTTTTCCATGCAACTCTATTGTATTTGATCTTTATGCATTAAACAAACAATACAATGTCAGTCAATGCAAAGTGCTATTCACAGCAATACCTGATATTCCAGTTACTTCCTTTCATTGCATAGGGCTCCTTTATCTATTAACCTTTGATCTTTAGGTCTCAAACCAGTCTTCAGATGTCCCATTATTGATGTCTTCTGATTGGCCTTTTGGTTCAGTCCGACCCCACACACCTTAATTCATTGACTGAGCTCTCTTGCCCTTTAAAAACTGCAAAATCATTTTTTTCTCACTCAGTGATTTAATGTTATTGCATGGCAGGACGTTTGGGAGGCAATTTAGAGTGCGGACCGCAGGACAGTTCAAGGGTGTAACTCATCCACCACCCCGCAGGACGACAAAGATCTCAAGCGTGTGCGCTTCAGTAGGAGAAGATGATTTAAATCACACTGGGACATTACTGTTTGCTAACACCCTGGGAACAGTTATCTATCTAAAGCCTGAATAAATACTATGATCTGAAACACAATACGTTGGGGAAAATGGACAAGTAGGCAAATCGACGGACCCGAGAAGCCATTTAAAGCCGGATAATGTGTGATGGCTGTGGATATAACTCACAGAGCAGGGATGAGTGGACCTACCATTATGAGGGCTTTAAGGGGTCATTTCCTGTGCGCACCATCATCACCGGATTTAATACTGTAATGCTCCAGATCCATTCCCAAATGATGCTCTATGCATCTATGCAAGAAATAAGTTAAAGGTGCCCTAGAATCAAAAATTGAATTTACCTTGGCATAGTTGAGTAACAAGAGTTCAGTACATGGAAATGACATACAGTGAGTCTCAAACTCCATTGTTTCCTCCTTATGTAAATCTCATTTGTTTAAAAGACGTCCGAAAAACAGGCGAATCTCAACATAACACTGACTGTTACGTAACTGTCGGGATCATTAATATGTACGCCCCCAATATTTGCATATGCCAGCCCATGTTCAAGGCATTACACAAGGGCAGGCAGTATTAACGTCTGGATGTGCACAACTGAATCATCAGACTAGGTAAGCGAGAAAGAACAATAGTGAAAAATGGCAGATGGAGGCAGATGGGTGTAGGGAACATGCGATTTAAAGGGGACGCAGCCTGAATCGGTGCATAGTTAATGAGGCCCCAAAATAGGTAGTTAAAAAACTTAATTTAAAACAATCTATGGGGTATTTTGAGCTGAAACTTCACAGACACATTCAGGGCACACCTTAGACTTATATTACATCTTGTAAAAACTGGTTCTAGGGCACCTTTAATAAAAGTCAATAAAAACAATGAAACAGTTTACAGGTTATTTAAAATACTATCAAATATATCAGTTCTGTGAACTTGAAAGAAAAAAATAAAGTTAATTTGACTGAACTAAGTTGTTTAATTTAAGTTTGTCCTACTCAAACCAATTAATTATTTTGAGCGTTGGGGTTTACAGTGTATGCACTATGTACTCAACCATGCTGAGTCTAATAGCCCCTCCCCTTCCACAACGTAAGGTGCGAGAGTTCAGCGCATAAAGTGTCCAATATTCCGCACTTTGTTTTTGTTTTTTTTCCAGTTAATTAAGTGCATCATCTGTATATTTAAAGTGCAATTTTTGTTTTTGGAATTTCCAGTTTGAACATACTATTTATAGCTCAAAATGGCATAGTGCATAAGTACGTGAATTGGGACGCACCCTCAGACTCAGAATGAATGAACAAGATAATGATCATCACAAGGGAAGACAGAAGAAGAGATGCAAATGGTTTTAAGAGGTGGAGTGGGTGGATTGAATCAGCAAACTGAACACAGAGCTGATCATTCATCTTCCTGAGGAGGTCAGAAAAACAAGCACCCGTTCCTAATGGAGTTTCACACTGAGGTAGATGTGGTGTTTACGGCCTCAAAAACATGTTCATGACCCACATCTGAGGCTCTCTCATGAATCTTTCTGGACTATTTACATACAATACTGTGAAGACTTCAGGCACAAAAAAAGTAGTTTGTACTTTTCTTTGCATGAAACACTGACATTATAGTACAGAATGGCTGTTTTGGCATTATCCTGATCATTGTATAAGCATTCATTAGAGAGGCAAGTAAACTTCACGTTCTTTTGAAACCCCGAGTCCTTCACATAAAAATCAGGCTTTCATAGACAAACTAGGAAGTCGGGAAGGAAGATATCATTTATCATTAAAGTTTCGTTACAAGCTGTTCACACATTAGCAATAAAAAAGTGAGTAATGACTATTCTTATATTCCCCCTTTAAAATAATCTTATAGCACAAGTATACACATGAAAAACATCTGACATTTGCCTTTATTCAAACTTTTATCAATATTTCATCTGTGTATTGATGCAGAAAGCTGTTCATTTCATCATCGATACCATCTCATCTAATAAACACAGCAGTCAGCGTATTAAAATTGAGTTTCATTCTCATCCATTGAAGTGAGCGAAACCCATCGATCGCCTTTGCTTGCAGTTCTCCACGAGTCTCCGTTTGCGACGTGATCGCGTGTTCCCGGGTGACCCCGTGTGCATGCGGGGGCCCGTCAACACACACACTTAACCTTGGAGCTCACGCTCGATCAGCTAATGAATAATTTCAGTGCGACTGACGATCCCTGGGAATGGAGAACACAAGCTGGAGATAACAATTTTAGTTAAAGGTCACTCAGCAAATTGATGAAGTCATCTTAACTAGTTTTGCGGTATCTCACAGGGGTCTGGCCCTCAGCCAGAACATCACTGGGCCAGCATCTGCTCCATAGGACCGCCATGCACCACAACACTATTATATACAGAGCGGTTATAATGGGGTGGCTGAGTGGTTCCAATGAGAGTGGGAACAGACGATTGGTCGTCCCAGGAAATGTTTCAGGCCGCAGAGCCGCACTCACTTAGCTGTATCACAAAGCACTCTAACTGCGGCTGTGCTCAGTGTAATTGACTCAATGAGTCCATTGAGCTGTGGTATCGGGACGAGAGTGGGCTGAAGTGGGGGGAGAGGGTGGTTATTAGAAATGACACCCAATGGAGCCATTTGGGTGCTGCTGTAAAACCGCAGTGAAGGTCAAGAGCGCTGCCGCTCCAGAGATACCCGTGTCCTACGCTTCAGGGACATAAATGAGTGTTCGATACAACAAAACTCTTTCTAACAAGAAATGGACTGCATTAGTCATTTTATTTTTGTAGTTTACATTTAGTTGCATAAAAGTCTTACATAGAGAAAATGTACAGACTCATCATAGCAATAACAATCAAATGGAAGGTAAGAACTAAATTAATGCATTAAGGACTTGCTCAAGACTGAAAGGGTCAGTTCACCCAAAAATTAAAATAATGTCATTAATTACTCACCCTCATGTCGTTCTACCCCCGTAAGACTTTCGTTCATCTTCAGAACACAACATATTTTTGGTGAATTGGTACTTTTTGTGCGCCAAAAAAACGACTTTTCAACAATATCTTGTGATTTCAAAACACTGCTTCGGAGCTTTACGAATCGAATCAGTAATTCGGAGCACCAAAGTCACGTGATTTCAGCAGTTTAGCCATTTGATAGGAGATCCGAATCATTGATTCGAAACAAAAGAATCGTAAAGCTCAGAAGCAGTGTTTTGAAATCGGCCATCATGAGATATTGTGGAATAAAGTCATTATTTCGTGTTTTTTTTGGCTCACAAAAAGTATTCTCGTTGCTTTATAATATGAAATGTACAGAAAATGCAGACTAAGGATGCTTAGGTCAAAGACCAGTCATATGATTAGCTTAGATCATTACAAACCAATCACCAGAACAAATCACAGTGAAGAAGACATTGATTTTTACTCAACTGTAAGATTTAAATGTGCACGTATCTTTCTATTCATAGAGACTCACTCTGTTGTTGTGACGAGTGACCTCCCGGCCGTAAATAAAACTTCATTTCTACAAAGAGCAACTTGGAAGTCGTGTCAGGTATATGCTGCGCAGCTGAGGAATAGAAGTACTAAAGATTCTACGCTCAAAAGACCACAGCAGAGACAGTGATAGTGTTGGAAGACTATAGAGTCGCCATCGGGGTGAGGCTGTAATACTCAGAGTTAGTATTAATGATCCTGTGTCGGATCAGCGTACACCTGAGAAGGACGGTGAGAGTGTATAGATGCTAAAGACCTGTGTGCTCATGTGTGATTGAGGTAGTGATAGTAGCTTCTTGACGGGACGCCGTCACCTTATTTCGGGAAGGGAATTACCTCAAAATATTGGGAATGTATTAGAAGTATTCGAGAAGGGAATTACCTCGAGATACTGTAGTATTATATTGTATTATATTCGGGATGGGAATTACCCCGAAGGTACTGTAGTATTGTGGTACTGTAGTATTGTATTGTATTATATTCGGGATGGGAATTACGTCGAAGGTACTGTAGTACTGTATTGGTACTGAGTATTATATATTATATTGACAACTGGAGGTTGTTTGAATTGTCAGTGGCGAAGTCGGATTGTATTGAGAATTTCCACGACAGTACTTAATGACATTATTTTCATTTTGGGGTGAACTAACCCTTTATCAAAGACCCCCTGTGGTGAAAATAAAGATTTTAACGATGTTTATGTCTACGTGGTGTTTATAATATGCTTTAAGAAAAATTATGTGCAAATTCATATGTCAACACCATTGCTGAGTATTTTCTCTTTAAAACTGCAGTGATCTAAAGACAGTTTCAAACCTGCAGTTTGAAATCGCCGGTAATCCTTTAACCAATCACGTCAATGTGCTGGCAAACTTTAGCATATCATTAACAGCCAACTAGTAGCAGGGGAGTCTTGAAAGAAGTCAGGTTATCCCTATTTTTCTGTTGATATGAAAAATCATGTACATTTAGCAATATGGTGGGTGTATTCTGTATATTACAATGTTATGCTGCACTATATACTACATAGTCAAGCAAAAGGCTAATCATATCAATTACCATTAGTGTCTGGTGTTGTAAAGAGTGATACCACTGTGCAGCATTTACCTCAGTGCGTTGAGTGAGTTAATCTCTTAGCTGGCATGACCGAGTGGAGGCGGGACTAATTTGCGTATTCATTGATCCACATATATTAAATGAGGCAAGGGTTTAGAGAATTTTTTTCGGTGATCAAAGATGAGTTATAAAGGATAAAATTATTTACTAGAGATATTTTTGAATATTACCTGTCACGTAATGTGTAATATAGCTGTTTGCGAATATAAAATGTCTGCAAGGTTTTTAAGATCAAATTGCACAACAAATAAAGTTATTGTCTCCTAAAAAAAGACTTGATTTTAAACTGTCGAAACGAGTCATCAGCAATTCCAGTCTCACTTCCTGTTACTTCCTATGGTTTTCATTGGCTGCCATGAACGACATCTTCTTTGACTGCCCTCGAACACTATAGTTGGAGCTGGGACTGGAAGAGTTTGGTTTGAGTTGACGACATGTCCAGAAGATGCTGTTTTCAGTGCTGCGAATCCACCTTGCACACGCTGGTATTGATACATTAAGACCGAAGCCCTCATTCTTGTCTGTCACTATGCATCAAGTGCTGAGAAGGCCTCTGAAGCTAAAATACACATGTGTTAATAGGTGTTTTGTTTCGGAGACGTGCTTTAAGCGATAGACCAAACACAACTGACTGAGCCATCTGACCAATCCAAGCAGAAGCAAATCTAATCCCTCTGCTTTCTGCATGTAGACAGCACAACCCCGTCCAATGTCATATCACAGAGATATTAAGCAGTTTAAGCCTCCTATTGTGTTCAACACAATTTATTCTGAATAAAGTATATGTGGCATTAAAGAGATGCTGTGAAAGGAGCTTCAAGTATGAGAGCATCTCAGTCAAGTTGCCTGGCAGCAGCTCATTAGATTTAGGGGCACATAACGAGAACAGCTGGTACGTGCTAGTAGCTTTTTTTAATTAAAGTAATTTAGTTCTTCCCACAAAGTCTGCATGTGTGCTTCCACAGCTTCTTTCTGCTTTATAAATGCAGTGTCAGGGCTCAAGACACATTAGTCCTTGATGGCTGAATCAAATCCTGGCACTTGAAAAATCACAAAAAAAGCCCTCTCCATAACTTTACATGATTAGAGCAGATTTATGCCATTTAGCAGGTGAATGAGTTTTAGACGACTTTGCTGAGAACCCATAAGGGTCAATCAGTCTCTGATATGCTAAGGACTCCTCCAATCACATGAACGGGGCTGCAGCGAATCGCTACAGCTGATTGGATCAGACACTTGGAATCATGGATTATGACTGTGGATTCCATTGTCAATTCCCAAATGTGACAATTATCCTCATTTGGGAAAATAAATAAATAAATAAATAAAAGTGCTAGTCGCCCACATCACTACAAATGGGAAAGAGTGGGTAGTGTAAATGTTAAATATCTTGCGTCATCTACGACCACCCACTGGAATAAAACAAAACTTGGTGTGCTCATATTTTACCCAAGTTTGCAGTCTGAATTGAATCTAATAAGATAAAAATGGCATGTACTGTGAAATTATGGCAAGAAAAGACATGTTCTGGCAGGATAAATACAATAACATGTAGTCCAATTCACATAGAAATTACTTTTATGAATCGGTTCTTTTAGTTAATAAAAACCATACAGTGCAATCAGTGTAGTACACTTCACAAACAGATGACTCTTATGAACATGTTATTTTTAGTGAATCAAATCCATACAGAGCAACTAGTGTAGTCCAATTCGCAAACAAATGACATTTAATGAATCTGTTCTTTTTAGTGAATAAAATCCATACAGTGCAATTCAGTATAGTACAATTCACAACAAATGACTCTTATGAACCGGTTCTTTTTAGCGAATAAAAGCCATACAACACAACCAGTGTAGTACGAATCGCAAGCAATTGACTCTTATGAACCGACACTTTTTAGCAAATAAAAGCCATACAACACAACGAGTGTAGTACGAATCACAAACAAATGACTCTTATGAACCAGTTCTTTTTAGCGAATAAAAGCCATACAACACAACCAGTGTAGTACAAATCGCAAACAAATGACTCTTATGAACCAGTTCTTTTTAGCGAATAAAATTCCAACAGAGCAGTGTGGTACAATTCGTGAACAAATTACTTTTATGAACTGCTTCTTTTTAGTGAATAAAAACCATACACTACAACCAGTCATTTACAATTCATGACCAAATAACTGTTATGGACCACTTCTGTTAAGTGAATCAAAACCATACACCACAACCAGTATGATTCAAGAACAAATGACTTTTACAACCAAGTTTTTTTAGTGAATCAAAACCAGGGCAACCAACATTGTACAATTGCGTACGAAATCGCATACTGTGTAGTAGGTACTAGGTACTACATTTGGTTTGAAACTTACTTTGCGACCGTTAAAAAAGTATGAATGTAGTATAGAATATGTAGTAAAATAGTATGAATGTGTGCAATATGAATGAAATTTGGACATACTACATCCACCATGTTGTCACTATCACGTGATAGTGACATGTTATGTGGCCATTCACAAATGCTCCCCCATGGCCTCATGGGATAGTAAAGAGTTCATCGAATGAACACTCCAGAATCTTGCAGAAGTATTTTATCATCCTGGTACTGTTTTTCAAATACTATGCATTCAGACATACTGTTTTTAGTAGGAAAGTATCCAAACAGATCTCACCCCCATTGACTACCATACTATTTATTTTTCCTACTATGATAGTAGTAGACATTCTTCAATGGTTACTGACATTCTTCCAAATATCTTCCTTTGTGTTCAGCAGAACAAAGCAATTCATACAGGTTTGGAACTACTCGAGGGTGAGTAAATGATAACAGAATTATAATTTTTGGGGTGAACTATCCCTTTAACTTGGGTTTGGGATAAGCAATTGAATCAAGTGTGACATTGCCGAAAAAAACAGATATTAAGGCCTTTCACTCATATTCAAATGTCATATTGCTCTCACTGCAAAAAGCAGTCAGGATCTCTTCTATGCAATGAAGTACTTTATCTGTTAACAGCCGCAAATAAACCATCACGTTGCGGGATGGAAAGCATGAAAGTGTTCATTATTCCTCCAATAAATGAAGAGAGGGCTTCACAGCGCCGTGACATATCTGGCAGTGTTACAACGCTGTTGATTAGAGTGAAAAGCCTTGGATGTGGAATTCGTGCGTGCGTTTAATTTATCATGACAGAGCAACTATAAATTTTGCGCTTTTAACAGGCAGAAATGCACCAATGCAGTCTATTCAGAGAGCCGTCCATCATGCTGTCGTGAACCTCTATTAGGGGAGTGCAACGTTTCTGAACATATAAATCAATTCTATAATATCACCCCAGCATGTTGGACGACCACGGCTTCAGGCCTTTTCTCAGCCCTGTGTACATGAGCGGGATCCCGGTCGGACGGCTCATTTTCGAGTCCCACCAAAGGAGAGATGAAAAGCAATTTCAACTAGGGCATAAATATCATTACCAGGTCAGACAGAAAGTAACTATGTGGAATTGCCTCAGACCATAAACGTAACTTACACAAAATAATGTTTTGTACACTCGCTAGCCGTGCTGAAATTGGTGCAATGCTTGGCTTGCAGGTCTAGGTGACTGTGTCTTACTAAATCTTTTGAGGGCCAATGGCAAGGACGGGAACTTACAGTGGTAAATATTACTGTACACTGCTTTTATTGATAAGAAGAGATATTAGTGCCAACTTTGTGTCAACTTTTCAGTGTTCCTAATCGAATGGGATGCTTAATAAGCATATACAATACAAAGCATATACAAGTTTTAGGTGAAATAGTACATTTTAACTCAATGGATTTATTTGCATTGATATTTTTCAGTATTAAATGAAAAAAAAAAAAATCTTATGAACCCCAAAATAGTGTATTTTAAAGAAAAAAATGGGGAAAAAGAGACTTTCTGGTTGTCAAACGGTTGGTTAAACATTAAAAGTAAATTTCCTACTAGTCTGATGCCTCATATTCATAACGAACGGCATGTTTTTGTTTAGCTTATCTCAGTTTTTTTTTAAAGCTAATGACAAAACAAATCTGTTTTAAGCACCCTCAACATTGAGGGCTCACCGTTATTGATTAGATGGAATTAAATGGGATAATAGTAGATTTCATTAAATTAATAACTAAACACCAACATTCATAAGGGTAATGTTAATTTTAGTAAAACACAAATTGAAATGAAAGGATTGTTTATCTAAAGGCGTCTGGGAAATGCTAATGCAGAGAACTGCTTGTCCAGAAAGCAGCGAACAGTCACTCTGAATGTAATTACAGCATTTAGTGCTTTCTCATCCATCTGAGGAGCGGTCTTATTAGAGCACTGAGCTTAAGTTACTGAGCCATCGAATTGCCTGAAATGCTGCGAAACATGTGCCCGTGACATGAGAAAACAAGCAAATATTAAACTTCTTGGGATTGATATGTACACCTTTACTAATCGTGTTGAGGGTAATGCATTACAAGTAATGCAAGTTACGTAATCAGATTACTTGTCAAGTAAGTAATAAAGAAACATTACTTTTATGTTGTTACTTTTTCAAATAGGTAACTCAAGCTACTCATGTTGAGAGAAATTGTGTGCGCTTAGTCATATTACGCAAACCTGTAATAACTGAATGTTAGATTACACACTTTATGTATTTAATCTCACTTTATTAACCTTCGATGATCCAATACAAATATACTAATAAAAAGCAAAAATGACTTTATATTTACTTCTTTCTTTGTGTTATTGCTGAAGAAATTGTGTTGAACTTTCTTCTTCTGCGTCCTATTCTTCCAAAATGGCAGCACAGCTGAAAGGTTTGTTTGAGCTGCGCCCTCTACTGTACAGGCCTGAATTTGCATTTCCTTCAGCCTGAGGCTCATTCATTTCACTTTTGTTGTGAAAGGGCCTTTACATTTGCCAAAATAGAACTTTTTTTTGTTGTTATTAAAAAACAAACAAGTCAGTCCACGTCTGTAAGAAAGAGTACCGCAAAAGTAACGTAGCGCATTACTTTTCATAAAAAGTTTTTAGGGAGTAACACAATATTGTAACGCATTACTTTTAAAGTAACTTGGTTTACTAAACAGGAACATATCATTGGTTATTTATGAAACGTTCATTATTTGGACATTTTCCAGCATTTTTTTTTCCTATTAGGTCTTAAACAAACATCTGTATGCTCTGAACATCTAATCATTTTGTTGATAAGGAAGTCAGGATTGATTATTTGCTTCTGTTACAGTTGAACACACACCTTAAAGGGGCATTTAATGAGAATTTTGTATAGTTCACTCATATTAAATCACATCCATAGCTTGAGGCTGTCCTGGACAGGACCCAGTATAATAATGAATGTGAAATAAGAAAAAGCTTATTCTGTACTCAGTTAGTTTCTGATTTAAGGTATTAAACTTTAGCACGAAAACTCATCTTGCAAGGTTTTGAATAACACAAATTGAATCACAACATCATACATTTTTATTTGAAGCAAAAAAAAGACAAAGGTACAACACTTACTTCTCAGTGGTGTATAAAGTACTCGAAAACCATACTTGAGTAAAAGTATAGATATCTTGCCAGAAAATGACTTTGGTAGTTAAAGTTGCTGTTTAGAATGTTACTTGAGTAAAAGTTTTAAAGTATGTGATATTTTTTGTACTTAAGTATGAAAAGTATTTTTTTGATATTAAATGTACTTAAGTATTGAAAGTAAAATTACAAGTAAATGTAAAATACAAAAGGAGCAAAAAAATATTAAAAAATTGTTCTATACACAGTTTGAGCAGCAAGATTGTGTTCATTTTTAACTCTCTTACATTTTGTTTCTTTAAATTGGCTAAAGGTTTATTGTAATTTTTATACGTAAAAAATACTAATATATTAATTATACATTGATGATTCGTTCATGTTAATTTATAGTGCATTATAACTAATGCAAGAGACAACTTTAAAATGTTAAAATGTAAATGATGAAATTAAAAATGAACAATACTTTTATTAACCTTATTTAATGTTACAAATGTACTCTTATTGTAATGTAAAATGTTACTATTTCATATAAATCCAAAGTCATGCTTAAAAATTAGCATCTTTACACACAAAGGCATAGCATGGGTCTATTATATGTGTACTTTCACACATTATTTGGCTCTATTTTAGAAAAAATTTATGATTATCTAATCAAAATATGTGTTACAGTGCCGATAAAAACTGAAATTGAATAGGCTACATTTCTGATTTGTTAAGCTTCTGTCGCTGTATGAGAATACAGTTTAAATATGCAACTTCGCCGGATAATGAATGCATAACAGCGAACAAATAGTTATAAACTAATGCAAATGATTTTCGTGGCATACAGTTGTTTTTTTTTGTCACATTGTTTTAACCGCTTGAGTCTCAGCTTCGACGACAAACATACTGTTCTCCACTAATGCAGCATCTAGTCAACAAACTAATTACTTTATAGTAATATGAAAACATGTACTGTAGTGTACATTGCATAACATACCGTTTTGTTGTCCGTTTTAAATCGTTTTGAAGTGACCCGCTCTGTGCAGCGCGCAGCCTCACATCACGTGTCAAAAGAAACCATACGAGGCATCAGTGATAGTTTTTATTTCGCCTCTAGAGGCCGCTCTCGTAATGTCTCATAATCTATGCTCGTAATGACAGCGCACTCTTCTCAGCCGCTCCAGCAATGGACGCAACCAGGAAAATGAAATCAACCGCGGTTGTGCGAGCACTTCTTTGCACATGCTTGCTTGCAGTCTGTGTTCTTCCGACTTTATATTGTAGTAAGTAACGAAAATGCTTTGGGAAAATGTATCGGAGTAAAAGTATATAATTTATTTAGGAAATGTAGTGGAGTAAAAGTAAAAGTTGACAGAAATATAAAAACTCAAGTAAAGTACAGATTCTCCCAAAAAATACTTAAGTACTGTAACGAAGTATTATTACTTCGTTACATTACACCACTGTTACTTCTACTGCTACTAAGAACTACAATCCCATGAAGCATTGTGAACAGCATAACCAAATTAAAAATGAGAGAGAAATATATATGGATACACATATGGATTTTTTGTTATATTAGTTATGTTTGATTTGTGTATTTGTTATGAATCTAGCATTGGTTTAACCCAATTTCTGGGTAAATCATTTGCTCTATATACAACTTTCGTACAAAATTCGTTGATATACACATACACAAACACACACAAACATGTAACTATTTTGAGAGCGTACACTCTAAAAAATGCTGGGTTGGGTTAAATATGGACAAACCCAGCGGTTGGGTTAAATGTTTGCCCAACATGCTGGGTAGTTTTATTTAATTCAACTATTGTTTAAAAATAATTATATGTCTGGCTTAAAATGAGCCCAAAATAGGTTGGAAATTAAAAATCAGACACATAATTACTAGAGGCAACAATAATAATCAAAATATGAACATTTATTAATAAGCAATTTAATACATGTTTATTATTTAATTATTAATTAAACATAATAATAAATGTTAATTTCCAACCTATTTTGGGTTCATTTTAAGTGATCAATAAAGTAATTTTTAAACATCAGTTGAGTTAAATAAAAGATTCAACCCAACAGCTGGGTCAAAACAACCCAATTGCTGGGTTTGTCCATTCTTAACCCAACTTGGGTTGTTTTAACCCAGCATTTTTTAGAGTGTAGAATGTCTCAATTACATCATTCGCACTGCTTCATGGGAAAGAGTGGAGCAAGGGTTGGATCATTTTGTTTGTTGCGACCCTCTGATTGTTGAAAGTGTACAGCATCTTGGGTGATGTATAGTTTTCCAAAAGAAGTAAATACCATCGATTAACAACCTCGATATAGCTCAAGCAGCAACCTGACAACCATGCAGTTAGATTTCCGCAGACAACCATCACTTACATTTTTTCCTACTTCATTCTAATTTTCAATCTGTAAATATCTGTGAAAAAGGTATGAGAATATGTTGACAAATTTCAAAGTGCAGTATCCAATACTCAATTTAACTGAATAAATCGGTATGTTGAAATGCTGCAAAACATTTTCAATGAAATTATAGAGTGTTCTGTGCAGGCTACTCACCTTCCCAATTTCCAAGGCCACAAAATCACTTGAGGAAATTGTATTTCACTGCTTTACAGAGATGTAACTGATCTGCACTAGTCTTACAACCATGAAAAGGATGTTATTTTCACCTGAATCTTGAGCCAAGCTTCATTCAATGATAAAGAATTTATTTCAGACTTATTTTATGATATAAAATAAGATTTGTCTTCTAAATTCATAGCTGCTTAATCTAAATGGAGTTTCTAAGACTGGCTATTTAACTAAATCTCATCAAAGACTATTTTAACACTGTCAAAGAGATGACTTAATGAAAGAGGGAGGGAGTTTTTCTATTTTTAAAGAACCAAGCCTTTATGTTCGCTCTTACGACCACACGAGACTCGCAGTGCACGTGAAATTCATCTTAATCAATTCCACTTTATAAACCAGAGACAAGGGTGCAAACTCGCCATCTGTGCAAACAATTTGGATGAGATAAAGTTCATATCCATGTTTAAAAATGTATTGTGATTGCAATAATGCAGTACATCTATGGATTTGTTATGAATCTAGCGTAGATTTACACCAGCCTACTAGCGTAGATTTAATTTCTGGGTAAATCATTTATACAACCTTGCTGGAATTCATTCTGATTGTGTTTCATGAATGAATCCAAATATTTGAACTGAATCGTATTTATAATTCAGTGTTTCAAGGTTAAAATATCTACTCAGTATATAAGCGGATGCTGCAGATAAACCTTTACATTTAAATGCATTGTTTTGTTTTTTTTTGGTGTCATTATATATTTTGTTGACTTGTGTACTTACATTATCCCAAATGTTTCAGTGAATGTTTAAATCCAGAGAAATTAGCAATTTTAACCAGGACTTTTGTGCATTCCCTATCAATCACATCATACCCATGTTACCCTCGATTTCCGGTTTTAATTTGTAGAAACACCATGGAAACACCAAAGACGCTTTAATATATTGTGTGTTTTATTAGACAGGTGAGATGTTTGGAAAAATATGAATAATGTTATATAGCTCAACACTGTAAGTCTTATTGTTTAAATCTTGTTTTCTTGATTTACCGCGAATACCATGTTTTACCATGCCTCATCTAGCTTACTGCAGTGTGCAAACAGTGTCACACAGTAGCCGCAGAGCGAACGCACAGAGTAGCATTAGAACAACTTTTAACACACATATGTATCTACTATGATAAAACAGCGCTACTTTACCCAACATATGCTTGACCGGAAGAAGCAATAGCACTCGTGTGTGGCATAATAAAAGTTCTGTGTGTCACGCTCATCTCTCATTAGCAATCGCTCCAACGGCTTTCAGCCACACCCTGCTTCATATTAACAGCAATGTTAATAAATATTTAATACATTGTCTATGGAGGGACAGACAGCTCTCAGATTTCATCAAAAAGATTAACGAAAGGTGTACAGGTTTGGAATAACATGAGGGTGAGTAAATGGTGACAGGATTTTCATTTTTGGGTGAACTATCCCTTTCAATGATGCTCAATCGGGGCCAAAAAAGGGTGCCAAAAATATCCCCAACACCATTACACCACCAGCAGCAGCCTGAACTGTAAATGGATCCATGCTTTAATGTTGTTTACACCAAATTATAATCCTACTGTTACCAACAGAAATCAAGACTCACCAGACCAGGCATGGTTTTTCCAATCTTCTGTGTTTTGGTGGGCCTGTGTGAATTGTAGCCTCAGTTTCCTGTTCTTATGTGACTTTGGTGTGTCTTCTGCTGCTGTAGCCCATCTGCTTCAAGATTCGATTTCAGAGATGCTCTTCTGCATACCTCGGTTGTAACTAGTGGTTATTTGAGTTACTGTTGCCTTTCCATCAGTCTGGCCTTTCTTCTCTGGCATCAACAAGGCATTTTCACCCACAGAACTGCCGCTCACTGGATATTTGTGTTAACGAGTGGTTGAACGGGTGTACCTAATAAAGTGGCTGGTGAGTGTATGTATAATTTTAAAATGTTATCTTTTATTTTTAACACAGTTTTGGACTACTGCAAAAATATTTTCTTAATATGTTGCCTCGTTTCCCTCCAAATGGGAACAAAATTGCTGCTATTATGTTTTATAATACTAACATCAACTGAATAGTTGCCAGTCCTTTATAGTAGTCATTAACCCTTCCCATTAGGGGGCGCACTTCTGCTTTGTATAGCCTGCTAATAATGTCATTTTTTATGGGACAGCTTGCACTTCCAGTGTCCAGGTCAGTCATCATTAAGCTCACTAGTAGTAGATTCAGGACTGGCACCTTCCTGCATCACAGCGAGGATGAACAATTCTGAAGGGAACAGTGTGCATCAGTGTGTATGTATATGCAGTTTCAAAATCACACACTAACACACACACACTAAATTCAGGCACAGTCACTGTCAGCTGCCTCTAAATTAGGCTATTCCGTTCCACTGCCCAATTGCCCAACAGCTAAGAAAAAATGAGAAAGAGAAAGAGGAGTTTCTTGGTAAAAAGGGACACATGCATTAAAATGAAACAGTCCTGGTATAAACCTAGATAAAAAGGCCTCAAAATCGTTCTTAGCAGGGTTTATAGTTTTTACTATTTGAATTATATCGGTTCCACTTTAAGACTTACTTTGAACAAGAATTGCCAGCTTTGACTGGAAGAAACCATCTGGTCATGTGTAAAGAATTCGACCAGTTTATTTTCTTTTTCTCCTTTTCGCTTCAAATCAGCGCACAGACAATTTGGATTGCAAGCTTCTTGCGGGTTACCATTTTGTATAACAATTCCAGTCTCACGCATGATCTTGTGTTATTTCCTTATCAGTTTTCACGTGTGTTTGGTTGTAAAAATGTAGTTTGCAGACCAGACAGAGTTGTCATGATTCATCCTATTGTAAAGTCATGCAAATTCAGGGATTAATTCTTCCTCTAATGCCTCGTTTCCACCAATTTGGGATTGTAAACTCTGATCTGACTTGAGTTTCCATGCATGCAGCATGCCTATCAATGTCATTCATGCGCTGAGAAGAAAGTGACACAGTAAACAACAATGGAGGACACACAGCAGATCTTTTTGCTTCTTGGTATGTGGCTGTTTGTCACTAGAAGATATGGTATCATGTTTCAACTTTAACAAAATGGCGCCTCTTGTGTTGTCATTCCTTTTGTAGCATGTGCAAGTGATGATTCTCTGTAAACCAAACAATGTTCTGCAGTGAGTCTAGCTCCACCCTTTAGTATCGGACTATTGTGCCAAGTACCCCAGTGGAAGGGTCGCAAAAAAAGTGGTATTAGGGTACCATTCACAACTTCTGACAATGGAAATGGCAAAAATTCCATACCGCTCAGTGGAAATGAGGCATTAGTGTTCATTTCTGTAGTCTGGTCTCTTGCAAACAAATATATCCTTGTCTAAAGTCTACACCACATAAAGATACAAGATTATAAGATGCACATTATTGCCTTTTAACTTCAATGAAAACATGCTATCAGGTGATAAAGAGTGATGTCTCCCTCATTTGATGCCTCAAACTCCTGTTGGCATTTAATTAAATGACTATATTCAATCCAAAGCATCTGTGGGGGGAGTCTATTTTAGACACAGTCCACTGGGTGAGTTTCTGTCTCTCTGCCTAGCTTCACTCATGACAGGTGAGCTAATTACCCTTCCAAGGTTATTTGGCTACATCAACGTTTTTAATTCAAGCTATTCAGCTGCAGCTGTTCAGATAAATAATTTGAAATCACGAATGAAATCAGCCCATACCAAATGAGCTTTGAGACCATATATACAAGTGGGAATCGCACTGCTGGTAAATGGCATACTTACTCTGTTCTTCTGCCTAAAAAGCATCTTTCTCTATTGACAGATATTTAAAAAAAATTGCCAAAAGTTGTTATTCTTATTCTGATAAAATACAATGTGTTGCTTGTGAAAATTTTTGTTTCATGACTTACCTCTGGTAATGCCCTGAGGCTGTGCATGTTCTCTTGGAGAGATTTCTCCAGGTATTATAGACGTGCTTGATCAAAAGAAGAATCAAAACTGTCCACGCCAAACCATTTTATAGTCTTAAAAATGGCATTGAATCTTCACAAATTAATTGTTTGTGCTATGCAAAGTCAAGTAAGATTTCCAAACACCTTAACTGTGCATTTCCATGTTATGATTTTGACCCAACTGTGCAGACTATGACATCTGCTTACTCACAGCTGATGTATTTGGACTTCTGACTCAGCAACCCTCAATAGGTGCAGCAGAGCACTGCTAATTCAGTTTAGAGGATGAAGCTAGCCTTAATCTAATCATTGAATAAAACATTCCTGCTGTATTTACATGAATCATTGACCTTAGCAAACATGCTACACTTTGCCTCTGCTAACAACACAGTCTTCATGTCAACAAGTAGCAGGAACTGGATTCTAAAGGGTATGTAAAAAAAATGACATGAAAGTTCTCCATACCTTCAAGAGACAAGCAGGAAAGGTTTTCCCCTCACTTTGAAAGAACAGCCTCAAGGTAGCCGTAGTTCACCCACCTGCTGTGCTGAACTAATAAAATGCATGAAAGTGACTCTAAAATGTTACCTGGGAGATGTGTTCAGATTCAGTGAAACGCAGGTCATGCTCTCTAAAGGACAAGAATGAACAAACTGACAGAATCACTGTTTCCATGACATTACATGCCCTGTTTTCACATATACTGAAATACTATAATATACAGTGGGTACGGAAAGTATTCAGACCCACTTAAAATTTTCACTCTTTGTTATATTGCAGCCATTTGCTAAACTCATTTAAGTTCATTTTTTTTCCTCAATGTACACACAGCACCCCATATTGACAGAAAACACAGAATTGTTGACATTTTTGCAGATTTATTAAAAAAGAAAAACAGAAATATCCATAATCCTTAAATGGAAGACGTTTGGGATGACCAGAAACCTTCCTAAAGCTGGCCATCTGGCCAAACTGAGCTATCGGGGAGAAGAGTCTTTGTGAGAGAGGTAAAGAAGAACCCAAAGATCACTGTGGCTGAGCTCCAGAGATACAGTCGGGAGATGGGAGTTGTAGAAAGTCAATCATCACTTTAGCCCTCCACCAGGGCTAGAGTTTGCTAAAAAAAAAAACACCTGAAGGACTCCAAGATGGTGAGAAATAAGATTCTCTGGTCTGATGAGACCAAGATAGAACTTTTTGGCCTTAATTCTAAGCGGTATGTGTGGAGAAAACCAGGCACTGCTCATCACCTGTCCAATACAGTCCCAACAGTGAAGCATGGTGGTGGCAGCTTTATACTGTGGGGGTGTTTTTCAGCTGCAGGGACAGGACGACTGGTTGCAGTCGAGGGAAAGATGAATGCGGCCAAGTACAGGGATATCCTGGACAAAAACCTTCTCCAGAGTGCTCAGGACCTCAGACTGGGCCGAAGGTTTACCTTCCAACAAGACAATGACCCTAAGCACACAGCTAAAATAACGAAGGAGTGGCTTCACAACAACTCCGTGACTGTTCTTGAATGGCCCAGCCAGAGCCCTGACTTAAACCCAATTGAGCATCTCTGGAGAGACCTAAAAATGGCTGTCCACCAACGTTTACCATCCAACCTGACAGAACTGGAGAGGATCTGCAAGGAGGAATGGCAGAGGATCCCCAAATCCAGGTGTGAAAAACTTGTTGCATCTTTCCCAAAAAGACTCATGGCTGTATTAGATCAAAAGGGTGCTTCTACTAAATACTGAGCAAAGGGTCTGAATACTTAGGACCATGTGATATTTCAGTTTTTCTTTTTTAATAAATCTGCAAAAATGTCAACAATTCTGTGTTTTTCTGTCAATATGGGGTGCTGTGTGTACATTAATGAGGAAAAAAATGAACTTAAATGATTTTAGCAAATGGCTGCAATATAACAAAGAGTGAAAAATTTAAGGGGGTCTGAATACTTTCCGTACCCACTCTAGTAACTATATATAAAATATTATCTCATTAATCTCCCTTGTTCCATATGTTCTGAATCAGGATACTGCGAGCAAGAATTTGCATTGGAAAGGGGCAAGGACCAGTATACATCACTGGTAAAATGTCACTAATGCATTGTTTCGTTTACTGTCAAAATATATTTCATAGCACTGTAACAATGAGACAGTACTAGAAATTGCCAACCTCCTGGACAGTGAACTGACCAGGGAGCCGACTGAGACACACCAAGTGCTGGTAGTATTAACAAAAAAATCTATGCTAGCTAATCATCACTAAACAGAGGCATATCACACATGCTGGAACACCTACTTACCAAGCTGCTTATTTTAAACAGTCTTTATTAATGGACGCTGGTCTGTTGAAAAAGAATTAATAAAGGTCAACTCTTGAAAACAAAAACCCCACTGAAAATACAAAATAAAATAAGGCATGATATGGTTTAAACATTGGCTGTTGAAGAGGTCTTGGGGAAACAACTAAACCAGACCTGTTCTACTTCTTGGCAAAAACAAAATATGTAATAACCTTCTTAAGGAACAATTAGATTGTTTAACTTTGCCTGAGACTGGATACATTGCAATACACGTATTTCACCCACATCCAAAAAAATTTCACTTAAAATCTAATAAATTAACACAAGGCACTTGGCACTGATAGTCTCAATACTGTGAAAAAGCACAGATTCATATGATATAAGACAGTGACTATATTGTGTATATAGGGCACATAGATAAACAGAAGTCGTCATATGACAATGATGCTCAATCCTGTTCCTAAAGTCCGACCAACCTGCAAGGGTTAGTCCTAACTCAAATTAAACATTCCTGAACCTTTTAGTCAAGGCCTTTGGGTTCAACTAAAACTTAGTGTGACTAGAGGAAGGTAGATCTCGAGGAGCAGGACTGAGTGAACAATGCGTCCCATCGATAACTGGTTTCCAAAATAAAGGCAATTGAGCAATTAACTCAATGAAGAATATCCCAAAAACAGCATAGAAAATATAAATGGTCATGTATATACATCATGTAGAACTAAAGCATTTGGTCACCTAAGATCGGACTAGTTTAATCCCCTGTCCTGTGTCCAGTATGCTGGGAGGGAACCAAGAGAGTTTCAGTCTCCTGACACAGCGCAAACACACACTACACAGCCACAGGAGGTTGAGTCCGCAGCACCAATTGGCAACAGCCACCAGTGGGTACGTCATCTTGGGGAAGTGTGTTTTCCAGTGCTTGGCCACGTCGCTCCCGGTGGGCAAGTGGAGGGCGTAATCACTCCAAGGTTTAGACACACCATATATTGCAGAGATGACCCGCCCCCTCTCTGACCACTGCACGCCACTGTCAGGATCGCAGTTATATTTCACCCACTCAGAGGTGAAGTCTCCCAGACGGGGGGCTTCTTGGGTTTCGGCATCCTGGACAGGGCTCATCTTGGCTCCCTGTACCGCAACATACATCCCTTCCACCTTCCGCACAGCCTTCACCCACGGCGTGGAATTCTCAGTGTCCAGGATCATGATGAGGCGGGAAGAGAAGTCACTGTTCCGCTCCCTCCACATATCAAGGATCTGCTGCAGACGCAAGCAATCGCCACCTGCAGGCAAGAAAGGTTGTCAATCAATCGAAAGAAGGTCTCAGGTGCATCTTAGGGTTTTTTCACACAGGCAGTTTAGTTCGGAATGGGGCACGGTTCGCATGAAAAATTTCTAATGTGAAAGCTTTCATATGGATCCCGGTGCGCACCAGGGTATCGAACCCGAGACTACCTGAAGGAGGTGGTCTGAGTTTGGTGGCGTGATTCCCATGAATGTGAAAGTAACATGGACTTGGGTGCGCACTTGTTCAGGAAGTAAAGTAAGCTGCGCATGTGTTTTAGCTGATTACAGTGTATTCACATGTAAGGGATACTGTTGTCAAAAGTACCGACTTTGGTACCAAGACAGTATTGAAATTTTAAAAATGTAACGATACCAGCATTACCCCCTAGCATTTTGAGTGCTGTTGAGGGGGTTCTTAAACACAGAGCGCTTACACAGATACACACAGGAGCGCTTGAAAGCAGGGATCTATCAGTGGATCCCTAATATATCCGCTGATTGTCGGATCCGCTGATAGATGCCTGCTTTGAAATGCTCCCATGTGTATCTGTGTAAGTGCTCAGTAAAGAGCATCAAATATGTATTTTTACAACATGTTTTTGAAGCATTGATCATTGTAGCCAATCACAGACATATCTGTTGAGTGTGTGAACACAATGGCCAATCAGAGGTGTTTTAGAATCTGTTCAACAGCGCTCAAAACGCTAGAGGGGTATGCTGGTATCGTCACATTTTAAAAATTTCAGTACTTGGATACCAAGTCGTACGTTTGACAACACTAGATGATTGTGTTGATGATTTACCTTGGATATAAGAAAGAGTGAGCTTGCAGTTTATTCATTCATAGCGAGTGCAACCAGGCAAATGAATGATAATCCACTGGTCTCCACAAATGAGTCTGTTTGCAAGCTGCAGAAAGCCACCTTATGCGACGCACATACAGCAAGCCAAAGTGTCGTTTACTCAGCTACGCATAATAGCACCGAATTAATAAAAAACACAATATATTGACCACATTCTGTTTTCTATCATGCGCCATGCACGTTTCTGAAGATGTAAGATGAACGCAAATGCACCAGGGTTTGATAGAATCAAGTTGAGTGTGAAACCAGAGGGGGCACCAGGAACAATCGCGCTCTGACTCGTCCCGCCGCAAACGTGCCAGGTATAAAAACGCCCTTAAAGTCTTTTCCTGTGCAGAATAAGCTGGACCAGACCTCTGGTTATTTGTTTGCCAACTCAAGACAAGTTCAAACAACACCACTATCCAATCAAGTAAAATTGCACCAGTTTGCATTGGGTAAAGAAATTCCCATTCACAAATAAATAATGTGCTGAAATAGACATGACAGGCTGTTGCTACAGGGGAAACGGGGAGAGACGGTGCAAGCAACACGGTAAAGGTGTAAAAAGTCTGACAGTTTGCAATGCTGCTGGGAAGACTGCAAATAACACTCTGCAAGTACCTTGTTCAAAACCCGAACGAGGATTCCTGGTCTGATCAAACATTATGACAGGGGCTGTGACATCCCATATCGCTCATGAGGATTAATACCTCACCGAGTTACAGGACGCACACACAGGCAGGAAGATAAAGCATGGTAGAGCGATGGAGCCAAGATATATCTTTACAGTTCCGAGAGCTTTCAGAGCGATAAATTGCTAAAGCTCAGTCAAAATAAAAGCATTCGTTCCTTGATCTCTTTTACAAAGACCAGAAAAAGCAATATTGATTTTAGCATTCGAGAGAACCTATGATATAAATAACTCCCGGTTAGTGCATGACATACAGAAATTTATTTAGTTTGGGTCTTCTTCAATACATTTCAATAAAAGAAAACAGCATGTAGACATGCTACAATTCATAACCTCAACTCTCAGTTAATTTAGATCAATTCCACCCTATCAATTGCGACTGGTATCCATCTCTTACCTGCCAAAGTCCAGTCTCCACTGGGAAGCGTGTGGCCGCTGTAGTATAAGATGTAGGTGTCGTGCCGCGGGCCTTCAGCGGTGCAGAGCTCCAGAAATGAGCGCAGTTTGGCCACCAGGGTGTCCAGGCTTAGACTGGTGGAGTAATCACATCCGTACGTCTGGATGAGGTGGTGGGAGAAGAGTCGCTGCACAGCATTCAAAGTAGCTGTGGAGTGCAATTCCTGGACTTGCCCTGGAGGCAACAGCAATGGCTGGCCATCTGCACTGCACCCCATTGAGAAAAAGTAAAGAGGATGATGGGTGAAATGTGGAAGAGAGACTGATGCTTCCGAATTGCTAACTGGGTCAACTTAACCTTCCGAATATACACAAAAAAATATTAAGAGGGATAAGCACAATGGAGAGTGAATTCAAAAAGGTCATGAAAAGGAGTAGTGCAAAATGTAAGATGGAGAAAAAGGTACAAAGAAAAGGAGAAAGAACATAGATGTTATTCTGTTCGAAAGTGAGAGCAAAAGTGATTTAGCAGCTCCTCGCAGGGTCATCCTAGCCCCTTCTGCCTTTCTAAAGGAGCATGACAAGACATCCTGCTATAAATATCATCTAAAACAGCACTGGCTAATAAACAAGTCGACAATTAACAACCAAAACCATTATAACCCCCTGTAGCCTTGCTTCCCAAAGACTGTGATTATATAACCAAGACCAAGCATTTGTGGTGGCAATGTTATTTCCCATAGGTAGACGTGCTTGCTGAAGACTGAAATGGCAAGTCTAAGGCACAGTGACCCATGAAAACTACCTAGGCAGGTGCTGAGCTATTCAAGTGGAAATGACCGCTTCTCTGAGCTTGTTTGCCAGGACTCTATCCTTCAATCTCTCAACTGCTGAGCTTTCCTACTTGCGTCTTCTTCTTCATTGTTTTTTTAAACTGCTTTAGATCTGTTTTTTTCTACTCAACCCATCCCTGCTCCAGTGCCCCTCATTCCTAAACACAACAACATTTTAGGCACCAAAAATAATATCATGACTAAAGGCAAAATGTTTGCTGAAATATCTTTTCATTTGAATTCCACAAGAAGTTTATTAGCTACAAAGGACTAATGAATTGTTCATGGTTTTTATAAACTATTAAAATGCTTTCTGGGTGAACCATCTAAATATTTGGATGTTGGCCAGAGCTCATTCCCTTTAAATGTGAGAGAAAAATGGTACCACGGCATCTGCTAGGAATGAAAACTATTTCTCGCTGTCAGACTTGAGCATTTCTCTCTCATCCCTTCCCCTCTCATCTTCCCAAGAGGCCCTCGTCATGGTAAAAACATGATCTGTACCCATCAGATGGAAGATTACACCTTGCTACATTCCCCTCATGCGCCTGCTCCATGCAGAGCCTTTCCACCAGAGTGGAAGTGCTGGAATACTGAGTCTGAAAAGGTTGTGGAGCTGCATCCTAATCGACATCATAATCAGCGACCTGGCTGACGGCCTGCCCTGTACCCCACCCTCACTCTCTCTCAGTATGCATGGCACATGCTTCTCCCAGCGGAACCAACAATAGACCAAGTTTATTAAAGGCTATGAGTTTATTTAACGTTAACATTTGTTTATAGAGATCCAACAAATGTTAACGTTAAATAACGTTAAATAACGATTTTTTCTACACACCTCTATTTTTTATGACACTTAGCAAAGGACTGATCAAGATGCACATTCAAGATGAGCAAGAGTAGGGCAGCAGACTATTTCCCTTGATGTTGGAATTATGAATATTAATCATCTTTCTGATTTAGCCACACATCCAAAACAAGCTGTTTTTGAATGTTTTTTTCATCATCGTTGTGGCATCATGACCACAAAAATCAGGCCTGATTCAAATATCAAAGACTATTCAGTATTCAGCAACTTTACCAAACCTAAAGAACAACAATGTGAACTATGCTGGTAAAGATAGGTTAGCCAATCATAATAGAGGTCAATTACATATACTATAAAATATAAAGTCATAAAGTTACAGTAGAGAAAACTGTATAATTTAAAGGTGCCCTTGGTTAAAAAATTTAATTTACCTTGGCATAGTTAAATAACAAGCAAGCAAGGACAATAGCGAAAAATGGCAGATGGAGCAATAATAACTGACATGATCCATGATGATATCATGATATTTTTAGTGATATTTTTGTAAATTGTCCTTATAAATGTTTCGTTAACATGTTGCTAATGTACTGTTAAATGTGGTTAAAGTCAGCATCGTTTCTTACTATATTCGCGGCGACAAGAACCATCGCTATTTTCATTTTTAAACACTTGCAGTCTGTATAATGCATAAACACAACTTCATTCTTTATAAATCTCTCCAACAGTGTAGCATTAGCCGTTAGCCACGGAGCACTATCAATCTCATTCATAACCAAATGTAAACATTCAAATAAACACTGTACTTACGTGATTAGACATGTTGCATGACGAACACTTTGTAAAGATCCATTTTGAGGGTTATATTAGCTGTTTGAACTTTTTTTATGTTGTTTAAGGCAAGCGCGAGCTCTTGGGGTGTGGAGCACCAGATTTGAAGGGGCTGTGTACCCTGAATCGGCTCATTTATAACGATGCCCCAAAATAGGCAGTTAAAAAAATTAATTTAAAAAATCTATGGGGTATTTTGAGCTGAAACTTCACAGACACATTCAGGGGACACCTTAGACTTATATTACATCTTTTAAAAAAAAGTTCTAGGGCACCTTTAAGGGTCAGAGAAAGGGTGAAAAGAGTTCATGTAAAAATGTTTTGGTACAGGAAACTTTGACAAACATAAGTGGACATCAAGGGAAAAATAGGCAGGTACATATATTTAACTTATATGGATTGAAACAAACAGAAGAAACAATAAATTATTAACAATGTATGTGTTCAATCTACAAGCATAAATAATAGTACTTCTCAGAATTGATTTCTTTTCTCTGAATTGCTCTTGAAGTCTTGCATTGCTGCCAATATTGTTCCTGTATGATAAATTGCAAATATTTCTCACTTGTATGTCACTTTGCATAAAATACTACAGTAAATAGTAACTGCGATTTTGAAGCCCAAAAAAGCACATAAGTCGATACATAAGCACATAAGCACATAACTCATCTGTACATAAGTCGATCCGACAGAAGAGTGATCTTTGAACTGACACATGACATACTGATGAACACAGAAGCGCAGAGTATAGAGTAAAACAAAAAAGTCACAAATTCGTCTAGAATGAGAATTTTTAAAGAGAAATATTGGAGGAGCTTGAGTTTGTTGCCCAGCCCTGTTTGTTTGAACTGTGAGAGGCGTCTACTCTCACCTAAGCTTACACTACGCCTACATACTATGTCATATGCCAGAACTCAACTCTCTCATGAATGCACGGACGGACATTACTGGAAGCTAGTGAGTCTATAAAGTTATAAATATGTATATTTTTCTTACAAAAATGCATTGCTTCACTTCAGGAGGCCTTTATTAACCCCCTGCAGCTGTAAGGATTACTTTTATGATGGATGGATGGATGGATGGATGGATGGATGGATGGATGGATGGATGGATGGATGGATGGATGGATGGATGGATGGATGGATGGATGGATGGATGGATGGATGGATGGATGGATGGATGGATGGATGGATGGATGGATGGATGGATGGATGGATGGATGGGCTTTTTTGGGCTTCAAAATCACGGTTACTATTCACGCCCATTATAAATCTTGGAAGAGCCAAAATATTTTTTTAATATAACTCCAATTGTGTTTGACTGAAAGAAGAAAGTCATATACATCTAGGATGGCTTGAGGGTGAGTAAATTATGGGAGAATTTTTGGGTGAACTACCCCTTTAAATGAATAAATGTAAAGATTGTAAACTGATTCTAATAAATATGATACCTCAGAAAAAGACATTTCTTAGGTATTAATGTCTGTTATATAAAACATAAGCTGGTTTCTCCAAGGTTGTCTCTCTGTCAATGTGACCCAGTGAACATGCAAGTCAGAAAATGCCTTTGTATGCCATATAACCATTAAATGAGTATACATATGAATGTGCATTTACCTGCTGTAGTAAGTGGGAATTACCACTGCATACCCAACGCAGGTGCCTCCCAAGCAGCTGCCCAGTTCACGGAAGAGTCCATGAGCCAGAGACTCCAGTGGCAGTACCACTAAAAACACACTCATGAATAGTCCAGAAGTGACCTGCAGAGAGGAACCCTCAGTGATCAACAATTCAGAAGTGAATTCAAAGGAAAGGATGATTGTACATCCAAACAAACACAGTCTAATTCAGTCAAAGTCTTTAGTATGTAGTATGCTAGTATTCATTTCTGGACATTGCCATTGTTCTAAGACCTGTTCATTTTAATTAACTAAATAAATATGCCACCTGACTCACCAGCACATTGCTCTCGTTGGTAAAAATCACATTTATTAAAGAAATGAAGCTGCATTTGCTTCGCATGCTGGATAATATTAGCAAAGATGGAAGTAGTGCTTCTAATGACTCATATTCTATGCAAAATTCATATTTTAACATAAAACCTCAAGTGGACTTAGGTTAGAGTAGGCACTTGTGCTCATGGACTGACCCCAATATAATACCAAATTTAGCATTTTAAAACAACAGTAAATTTTTTGTTAACTGTTTACCATACATCTTGGATTATCGCAATAATATCATATTGTGAGATCAGTATCGTGATATGTATCGAATCGTGATATGAGGGTATTGTTACACCCCTAATCAACATGCTTTACCTGCCATGAGACGGCCCCTAGTATGACAGTAGACATCAGGCAGAAGAGCACCAGCCGTTCGGAGATGAGGCAGAAATGACGCATACCCCTAGAGGCCATGATCCTGTCCAAATTGAGCGTTTGTGAGCGCTGGGCCGCCCACGTCTTCTGACACTCGCTTAGCTTGGTGTGGAAGCACCATAGTGTGACGAGGAATACCATGTGGCACAAGATCCACAAGAGGCCAAAGACGCAGAAGCCAGGGATGACCAGGTACCAGGCTTTCATGTTACCCAGCTTCAGGGCACAGAGCACAAAGAACACCAGCTCAACGAATGTCAGAGGAAACAGAGAAAATATCCTCCACAGGCGGCCAGCTGAGAGAAACTGCTTCCAGCGTTCAGTCGCCGACAAACTGCTAAAGTAGACGTCCAGAAGGGGCTCGCATATAAGCCGTCCCAGGTAGCAGCTGAGCACGAAGGGGTTTGTTTGGATCTCCAAGGACTGGAAGAAGGTAACGGCTGTGATCACAGCAAAGCAGGCAAGATTAGGGAGAGCCAAGGGCGACTTCATGCGAAGGTCCACAATGAGGACCATTAACGCAAATGTCAGCGCAATCATGGCCAGTGATTTGTAGAAAACCAAGCTGATGCTTGCGACGCCAAATCCCAGGAGCTCTAGGAGCTCAGATGACGTCAGAACGACTGGTTTATACTTAGCACTACCGCACAGACGTTCTGTCAGGGCCCAGAGCGTCCGAACAGCTACGCTAGCGAGCAACAGGTAGTTTGTGACCTGTTCCTTTATGTCTTTCTCCAGAGACGAGGAGTTCAGGAAGCAAAGGAGACCCTGCAAGAAGCCGAACCACAGGTGGAAGAGACTTAAGCTGGCGGACTCCATTGAAAAGTAGTAGTAGAGGATACAAGCTATGGCTGAAACGAACAAACCCAAGATGAAGATGACCAGAATCATGGGCTCTGAGGGGGTCTGCTCCCATCGTACGTACATTCCCAAGCACACAGCTACCAGCAGGTTGAAGCTGGAGAGATACCCCAAACAGCGGAGAGAGGACCACATGTCCACACCCTTGTCCGAATCCTCTTGGCCTGACATTTTTGAGTATGACCACAGAGGATTAGGCCTCGCTCCTTCAAGACTAGGAAAGATAATGTTCAGGCATTCCACTAAAATCAATAATGGAAAAAAAAAGAGTTATTAGTACTGAAGTCAGTGACGCAATTCTAAAAACATCAAAAACACATTCATATAATCAACATGTCAGCTCAAAATTAAATTATCATCTTAAAAGGCATCATGACAAATGATAAAAAAAAAAGATTATTCTCATTTTGAGTCTGTAATCAAACAACAGTATGGTATACCTTTCAAAAAAAGATATATTTGTATGTATTAATATATATATACACACATATAAAATGTATAGGAGAGTCCAATTACATATATACAGAATATAGCCTATAGTTATACTGTATAAAGTGTATGTACACAGAACATAGTTTCTATACATCCTAACCCTGAGAAATATTCAATGTGAATGGAGTAGAAAGGTGTGACAACTAGCCCCGTTTCATCTTAATACTTAGTATACATACACAGAGAGAGAGAGAGAGACGTGAGATGTTTTGAGCACATGATGGTCATACAATTTTTTGTCGATGTTCGTATACATAACGGACATAAGATGACAGATCATGTTTAATGTATTACGAGTGCCAAGAAGGTTCAAGATTAATAGATGTCAGATATGAAACTGCCACATAACCAGCCTAAACCAGACACTCTCAACTTTAACACTGTAAATACTTTAAAAGCATGAAAATACCGCGACATTTTAAAAAAATTAGTATTAACGACTGATTTTTGTAATTTTTCTAATCGTTGCTCGAAAGTAAAGCATAAGCAGAATTATTCTTACATTTGTTTATAGCAAAGAGTTTTTAGTTTCCCGATGGCCATGATGCTTCCGGACTCCAAACTACGGCGGCACAGAAGGGTTAAAGGCGAAGTGTAAAATCTGCGTAGAAATTCTTTGCGCCACATCCGTGATCTGTTTCCAGGTGTTGTCTTGTCACATACTGTTAATTTAGTCGGTTTATTTACTAGAGATATACATATGACAAAACATTTCAAATGATTTCTGTTCATAAAAATGTAAATATCCTGTGTTGCTTATTTACTTTTACCATGTGCCAAAACAAAGCTATTCACACTTACACCATATCTACAAGAAAAAAAATAAATAAATAAATAATAATAAAAAAAAAAAAAAAAAAAAAAAATATATATATATATATATATATATATATACAAGGATGTTTTGTGGATATTATATTGATTAAGTGTTTGTATCTGTGGGCTGAGTGTTCCTGTGAAGAAAAACAGAAAGTGATGCAGTTATTTCTCTCTTGCATGGCATTAAACAACAACATAATTCTAGATTTTCATGAGGGGCATAGTCAGTTATTCATAGTGAAATCTGCCGATACCAGGAACAATACCGATAGTTTGGTTGTTCTGCCTTTTATAACTTCTGTTAATTTTATGATAATGTCATTATAATTAATCATTAATCATTAGGCTATATTTTTAATTATTATATTATGAAAGAAATGCAAATAAAAACTTTATTCTCTTCATTTTATCAACTTGTTTCAGAGTAACTGGTATCAGTTATAAACAAACACATTACTCAAATTAATATTAACACACATTAATTAAATTCTGAAGATTAATATTTCTTAACTTTCTAAATGTTATTAATTCATAATTACTATTAATATTGAACATCAAACTGGTTTCTTAGCATTTTCTTTACACAAAGTACAAATTCAGTGCATTTTCCTGCCCTCTTTTGATTGACAGGATATATTGGCCATGGCTGTTTTTAAACTATCAGCCGATAGCCAATCATGTGACAATTTGCTTTTATCGGCCGATACCGATTATTGGCCGATATATCAGTGCATCTCTAAAAAATAAAAACCTTTAAATATTTATTTAGGACTTTTAGCTGATTTACCAAGCAAAACTGCTAAAACAAATCCCACTTTATGAGATTCCCATATAATAATGGAAATATTTTATCAAGTCCTGTTTCCAATATGTTTAGTTTATTTGCGGTTTAGAATCAGAATTAACTGGTTTGTGAATTAATTGAGTCGGTTCTCATTTGAAACGTAAACGTGGATTTACAAGCTGAAGACTGAATCATTTTGAGTGGTTTATCGCTGTGTGAAACAGTAGATTTATCGTAAAACAGAATGCTTTGCATAAACAGAGATGGACGAAATTAACTAAACCATCCTATCGTTATCGTTTATTGCAGCGACGAGGAAGCAGCCAGTGAACGACTCTACTTCAGATAAAGACTACTTCAAAATTGTCATTAACAGAACTCGAAATCACTTTAAAGTATAATGTTACCATGCAAATACACCCATGAATCACCCACATCAGTTTGAGAATGTGTGCGACATGATAATGTGTATGAAAAAAGGATGAACTGTGCATGGTCTCAGAGTGCATTAAGGGGTCATACCCTTTTATAAATACATCCAATTAGTCCACATTTACCTTGTTTTGAATGAAATATTGAGGTCATTTTTCACAAAATAGGCCATGTAATTCTGAAGGAACAAGATAAGTGCGACAAAGGGAATGTGGGCTTTTTTTAATTAGCAGCACTGACAGTTGAATGTATAATTGAGAGATCTGAACCTTCCAATGTGTTTGAATGCTTCCTGAGTCATTCAAATACACAAATAAGAATGCACATATTAATCATTGTAGCTAAAAGATGCTGAACTAATGCAGGAGTCCTTGAATGTGCTGCTTTCTGGACTTTCTGTGGGCTACACGACTCCATCCAACTCTTCCTCCTCCGCAGAGAAAAATAAGAAAGAGAAAGGGAAAAAAAACCTATGAATTATGCACACCTGTACACCTCCACACCACCTGGCAACCTGCATGTAGCATCACATTAAAAAGGGGTATATAAAATATAAATACTGCTCTTCCATTCAACACCATGACATGAAATAAGAGCAGCAAGCATTTTCAGTCAGGCTTGGACTTGATATGAACGTTGACTAAACGTTTTCCAGAGAGGACAATTGCACTAATTAATTTTGTGTCCTGCTCGGCCATGCAGACAACATGTGAGCCAAATATTGTGAAAAAAAATTGTGAAAGTGTTTATTATTTGATCCAGGCATGTGGTGTAGTGCTTAATAACCTGGGCTGCTTTTGGATACTGGTGTCCTAAAAAGGGTTCTAGACTTGCTTAAAGGGTAGGTTCACCCAAAAATGAACATTTTGTCAACATTTACTCATCAAGTTGTTCCAAACCTGTTTGAATTTCTGTTTGAACACAAAAGAGCATATTTTGAAGAATGTTGGTACACGTTGACGGCAGCCATTGACTTCCATTATAGGAAAAAAAATACTATGGAAGTCAGTGATGTCCTTCAACTGTCTGGTAAAGAAAGAAATAAACTCATACAGGTTTGGAACAACTTGAGGGTAAGTAAATGATGACAGAATTAGAATTTTTGTGTGAACTATCCCTTTAACCAGGAAGATCATGTTGGCTAAAGGTGCAGTATGTAAGAATTCTGTCCACTAGAGGTCGCTAGAGGCCTATTCAAAACAAAGGCGTAGCTTGATGACGCCAAGTTTGAGCGCGGAATCTTGGGATATGTGGTCTTCACCTCATCGGATGGTGCAAAAGAATAGGGATAGGACTCGGGAAGAAATCATGGTCATGGATGTAATTATTATTAACGTTATTGTAGTATGAAGCAGAGCAGGATCGAGTGTTGTTGGTGCTAAACGAGGCCGCTGGAGCGATTGCGCAACACACGCCTCACGAGCAGCAGGACTTTTATTATGACACAGTCGCTAGCGCCGCTTCCGCTTTTCCGGTCATGAGTATGAGGTAACGCAGCTCTGTTTATCATATTAGATACATGTTGAAAATAATGTTATAATGTTCCTCTGTGCGTTCGCTGCTATAAGACACTTGTTTGAGACACGCTGCAGTAAGATAGATCGATTTTAGAATATCATATTAAATGTTGGATGGCTTGTGTTGATAAATGGCATGCAGTTAATTTTTAAAACGTATTGTATGACTGTTACTAAAAATACTGTTACTAAAAATAAAGCTGCATCTGATTATGCTATGTTAGCTACTTGACAAAATAGTGTTTTTCTCTGAGACATGGTAAAGCATGGTACCCGCAAAAAATCAAGAAAGTTTGAAAACAATAAGACTAAACGTGTTGAGCTATATAACAACAATTAGTTTTCTGTCTATAAATGTATCAAAACAGTTGTTCCCTTGTCTATTAAAACATGTAATATATGAAAGCATCTTTGGTGTTTCCATGGTTTCTACAAAATAAACCGGAAACAGAGGGTAACGCGGGTATGACGCAATTGACAGGTGACTCCTCGCACGTCCCGGAGCCTTGGTTAAAATTGCAATTTTCTCACGATTTACAAATAGTTGGAAACATTTTGGATGTGGTAAGTACTCAAGTGAACAAAATATATAACACTGGCCTAGTGGTTTTTGGATAATTTACTGCAAAAATATTACATGTTGCACCATTAACCAGCTTCACCAGAAAATTTTGCCAGTGTGAAGATGAACACTGTTTGTTTTCCTTTTACATGCTGTTTGAGGACCGGTTTATCTGGAAACATTAAACATGTAATTGATCAAAAGTATGTTGTAATGAGAAATATGTCTGTCGAAAATTAGTAAATTATTTCACAGAAAACTAAAAAAAAAATGTTGTTCTCATAAATATATAGTTTACTTAGTAATAAGTGCCTCATACATAACATATATTTAGAAACTGATGCAGATTTTATGTATTTTCTATTATTTATAAATTACATTATAATGGGGGTTATACATACAAGTTTTCTTTTTTAATTTAATGTAATTTCACTTTTTTTTTTTTTTTTTTTATAAATTAAATTTGTTCATACAGTGTAACTCCACAAAAACTTTATCATATTTATGAATTAATATTTAGTTAATATTTTAATATTGTAAAAAAAAACACACATATATTATATAATAATACATACATTTTATTTATATATATATATATATACACACACACACACACAAACTTTTTATCTTAGATGCGCTTAATCATGATTAATTGATTTGATTGATATAAATAATTTTTTATTTAATTTATTTATTTTTTTTTTTTTGACATTTTTGTGTCATTGACTCAAATATGACTTTGTTTCCTGATGTACTATTTCATTCCGACTCCTGGAAGTTGCATAAAGATAGACAATTGGATTGGGACCAGTTATTTTGGTCAGCGCTTGCCTCTTTTTTTTGTGCAATATGCTTTAGATGGTCAGTGAATGGACTGTGTGGATGTTTGTGGGTTTACCGTCTGAAACTAGCTAATACACATACAGCCAATATGTAGCCTAACTTAATTTATGTTTCCTGGTACTGGGGTCAGATTCACCAAACTCCATACTTCCATTCTCCTTCCTTCTCTTGTGCACGACCACCTTCATCTGACAAGCACAGCATCAGCAGCACGAGCGATCTGTTCACTACAAATCTCATTCCCACAGAAATCAATATGATGTACTGAGTCTCATAAAGAGGCTGTTTGGAAAGGCAGCCACATCACAGCCTAAATCAAGAAGCATGTCAGGCTTCAAATGAAATTGGGGAAGAGATGGATGGAGAATAAAGAGTCAAATATTAGTGATGTATTTGAATGTGTCATACGGTATTCGGTGACATGTTGTACCAAGGCAAAGGATGCTGATTAATGCCTGTTGAAAGCCAAAGATACATCTCCCAATGCCCCAAAACTCATCCATCTCAATAGAATAAAGAGTCTTTCATCTCAACAACGTCTCATCAGTCGAGGATAAACATTGTTGTTGTTGCTGTTTTGTCTTTGCCAGGAATTGTTGGTTCATGGCATGGTGGTTTTGGCAATGTATAAAACCGCCATATGTCTTTCGATAAATGATTCAAGTGCTTCAGTTAGCATGTTACGGTGTGTCATTTGAGTCAGTGTGCCTCATTCTGTTGTATTACATTTGAGCATTTCATTTAGCATGAATTAATCATGTCACCCGGCAAATTTTCCCTGACAGAACCGAAAAGGAAACTCGAGTTGAAGCAACAAAATGCAATTTCTGGTTCAGCCTACATGAGCTAAATATACACTTGGCTCGTCTTTGGCTCCTGTACATTTTGCACACCGTGTTCTCTCAATAAAAGAGAGAAAGACAATCTTTTCATGGTTGATCTTAAACATTAAGACGTTTCCTTTCATGATGGTAACCTCATATATAACCTTCATGTATAGTCAAAATGGCTTTTTAATAATCTGACCTGTTCAGTGCTGCTGAGCTGCAGAAATGACGCCGGGATCCATTAATCGAGGTGACTGCGAGGAAATTGCAATTCAACATTAATCTGTTTGTTGAAGCTAAAGCTACACGACGGGACTGTGGGCTGTTGTACGACCATAATACGGCCATCACGGCCAATAGAGAGAATTATTAACATACTAACATAAGGAGGCATTAGTCATCATATCAATGATCAAATAGATGAAATATTGATGAGATCTTCAAGTGAGAATGTATTACAGTCACACAAAAAAAAACATCTTTCAGGATGGGATGAAATGTCCCATACGGTGATGTTTATTCGAACTGACTGGTGATCTTCCGCTTGAATTAAGATTCAGAGGTTACATGCATGCATCGCTCTGTCTGAGCCATTACGTTCACCAATCAAAGTTTGGAAGTAAATGAAATCGATCCCTTAGGATGAATCCTGGGCAAAGAGACAGTTGTTCCTCTTGGCTCTGAATGGGAATCATCAGATCATTTAAGCTGAGTGAGCAGTTTGTCGTGTGATATTCCAGGCCGGGCGCTTGACTGCGCATTGGACAGATGGAGTGTGAGAGGGTGGCCGGGTCACAGATGCCCCTCGATTCCCTGTCAATGACAGTGACTATAAAGGTTTCAGGGTCAACCGATCCTCTCAATCAGATGTTGCTCTACAGATAGAGATACAGTAAAGATAACATCCCGTTAGTTGTAAGCATAATTTTTTCTCGAGTTAAAGGATTAGTTCACTTAAGAATTAAATTTTCTTGATAATTTACTTACTCCCATGTCATCCAAGATCGAATTAACCCTCTGGAGTCTGAGGCTGATTTGGGGCTTGGAGAAGTTTTGACATGTCCTGACATTTGTGCTTTTTTCAGTTGTTCATAAACATATAAATGACAAAAGTGTCATTACACTGTATTCAGCACAAACCAGGCTACAATAATATGTGAGGAACATATTATTGAAAAAAACAAAAAACTTAAGTCACTGAAATAAGGCCAAAAAAAGTATATTAAATCTGAGTTCACAAGACTGGGTATTGGAGGTTGTAGACTAGAGTTTTTGCTTCAGAATTATGTAAAAATTATGCTGCCTACTCCTTCATATAAAACAATATATTGATTTAGTTTTTGTAAGATACTTTTTGTCAAGAAACACAGTATGCGTGGAGGCGTGAATCATCATGAATAATGGATCATTTACACCTGAGAAGACAAAAGAATCACATAATAATGACCTGAAATGACTTGCATATTAATGAGGCCTTTCAGTCAGGTAGGCTGTGAAAAAACACTCTGTAATCATGTCTCAGCTCATCATAAACAGCAATACTGTGAAATATTATTACAATTTAAAATAATGGTATTTTATTATATTCTTTAAAATATAATGTATTTCTGTGATGCAAAGTGTCTGAACAATTATGTTACCTCTATGGCATTTCATATAGGCTTTTAGCTTAAAAGCATGCACATTTGGAGAAATATTGATGGATTCTTATATAATTATGTCAATTTTTTATACTGAGAAGTAATAGGCTATTTATTGTCATTACTATGAGTGCTGGATACTGTGTTTTCAATTCATACTTGCAGCCGGAGGGCGCTCTGTACACCTTTAGGCCACAAATTCATATAAAGAAGAAAAGGAACTAGGAACTTACGGCATGTCTTCTAGAGATCGCTTACCATGGCTTTAACATCCAAATAAACACTTTTCAATAAATACACGATTGAGACAATGCATACAAGTATTGCCTCTGAATTTGCGTCTGACTGGCGCTGGCTCCGTGGGCATGGCCGCATTAGCGGGTAATGAGCTGAATCTCGGATTTCTGACATGGCTCTCTTTTCATACAGATTACAAAAACACAGAATGTTTGTTTTCGTTGTTTTCAATGTTTCTTTAGACATAAGTGTCTTTTTTTGCCATTAGTATTCATAAGTTACAGTTCATTTTCTGAGAACTATCAGATTGGACTTCCTTCAGAGGGAGAGGAGAGATCACGCATCATGTTAGTTTTCTTTATTTTACAAAAAGCACAACATTGTGTTTTTACTCTGAGTGTACACAAATAAAAGAAGACATACTATAGTTTCAATTGATATATTACTTATGTCTCTATGACAAGAAATGACGGAGTATTTTAAGTCTGTTTTGCTGCAATGTGAAAAAAATCCTGCAAAACGCGCCGGCGCGTTTTCGGACCTCAGGGAGTTAAGGTTTTTGAGGAAGGTTTTGACCAAATTGCAGTTTCAATGCAGCTTCAAAGGGCTCTACATGATCCCAGACAAGGAATAAGGGTTTTGTCTAGCGAAACGATCGGTCATTTTCCACGCATTATGTAATCACGTTGGAAAGGTCTCGTTTGACGTAGGCAGAAGTACCGTGGTAGGACGAAAAACTCTCTCATCTCATTTTTTTCCTCCAAATTCAAAATCACCCAACATTGTTGTTTTACCTTTTTTTGTAAAGGGAGTTTCCTAGAGTCTACTCTGATTGGTTAGATGGCCCAGTCTGTTGTGAATAATGTAATTTGTTACAAACCTCATAGGTTCGTACAAGAAGACTGGATTTACTGAAGATACATATCATGCAGTTCAGATCAGAATCGGTTCTTTCTTTTGGGACACAATAACTCCATTTATCATGCATTTCGATCTTTGAAAATTTGCAGACCTTTTACATTCACAAACAGCGATATTACACATGAAAAGTAATATCCAAAAAAGCATAATGGGGCACTTTAAACTTTGCCTATTTTCAGCTAACTTTGTATTGTTACAATATCAGTAGTAGGCTATATTTACAGTAAATGAACAAAATGTGCTCTTTCTTCATTGCAAGATATAGCTATTTATTTGTAAGCAAACATTGTCCAGCCTTGGCTGAAAATTGGTCTTGCTGTACGTACATTCTCTGTTTTGTTTTTGTCTGGGTGGGCTGGTTTGATGAATTTAGAGAGGTTTTCACCATCCCCAATCAACCAAACCAGCAAAACTTTTGTCTGTAGTTGTGATAACCTGACCAAAATTAAGTAGTTTTGAGCCAGCTAGTGGGACGGCCTTAAGCCGAGTCAGCAGTTTGCCGCTTGAGGGCACATTGGACAGATGGAGAGTAAGAAGGGGGCTGTGTCCCTCATGCCTATCAATGCCACATAAATGATAGTGACAATGAAATATTCAGGGTCAAACAACTGTTTCTTTCAATCAGGTATTACAGGTAAATGTAACATTGAGTGACAAGTTGTTGACACACCAATTCAGCCCATTGCGAAGTCTGATTAAAACTGATTGACTGTGTCGCATATGTATACACACTTCAAAGGTGGTATCTTGGAAACAGTTTAAAGGTGCAGTAAACAATTTTTTCAGAAAAGCTGTTGAAAAGTTGCTCGGATCGAGCACCGCAACAAATGTTTAGCCAGTGTGTATGATGACAGTGGAGGCGAGAGAGTGAGTGAGAGTGCGATTTGAAGAAAGACTGTTGAAAGAGAGATGAGAGACAACACAAATGAGAAAATATTAGAGGAATATCACTTGAAAAAGAAGAGATCAGGCAAAAGCTTTAGCTGGAGAGGCCTAAGCGCAAAGACCTGAAAACGTACGCCAAGGTTGTGTTGTTTCTGCTCTATATGTGGGTAACTTTGGTTTTGCGGTTTCACAGAACCAAGAAATGTAGATGTTGTAATGTTCGCTATAGTAACAGGACAGTTTTGAGTGTCATTGTTTGTCTGGAGCTGCTGTGCTGCTGGTGACTAACAACCAACTCTTGCATGTATTTACTCTTGTCTACTGTATGTTCATTTTTTTGTGCTTCCTTGTCATTCGTTCATCATCTTTGCTTTATTTTTCGTGAAGCATTACTTTGCTTCACTTCTGCTATGATATATTGACATCCACTCTTGCATTGCATGTATAAAGGAAATAGGCTAGTGAGAGCCGTGCAAGTAAACCTAGCGTCCTTGTTAGTGCGGCAGTCTTGCATACAGGCAATCGCCCAATAGGATGCGAGACCAGTATGGAGCGTGGCAGTTAGGAGCGAGCGGTAAAGTGCTCGTGAATTTTGGAGGCGGAGCAATGAAGAGAGGGGTGGGTTTGTTTGGGTTGATTTCAAATATCAACAGTGAATTTTTACTCAATATTGTGCTGTAAAAGGCTTGAATTTTGCTCCAAAAAAGGCACTCTGGTTATTTGTAGAGTTAAACTTTTACATTGCATTGAGCAGACATACACAGGCCCATGAGAAGAGAAATGTATCTCAACCGGTAAGTCCTGTTTTTTTTGTCACACTCTATTATCCATTGTGTTGGAGCAGTCCAAAAAAACAGGCTGAAAATCACCGGCCAGCAACACCTGGGATTACGCTTTTCTGGCCGGCCAGCCGTGAGTGATGGCACATCTTGCTGAAAGATTCCGGGAGGGAATGCCGCTCCTCCCAAAACATGAACCGCTCCATTCATCACCCTTTACATCTCCCAGTGCTCTACGGCCCTGACCAGAGCGAGTCAGGGAACACAAGAAAAAAAAAAAAAAAAAGCACCACAAGCCAAGCGCCACTTACCCTCCTTCTGCGCCGTACCCTGCCTAGTCAGAGAGTTTCCTCGCCCCCTGGGATCATTCTTTCAGCATAGCAGCAGAGCAGCCGTTTAGATAGATAGAGATGGGGGGTGGGGAGGGCTTGATTCAAAGCCAAAACTCTTGGAGAGAGAGAACGTCCATGTGATTATTCCTCTCTAAGATATGCACAGTACATTTACAAATCATTGCATCAGATAAAATATCAAACCACATAGCATCAAACACAAACAAATAACCAAACCAAATTATGTAGGTATATATTGTTTATATATATATATATATATATATATATATATATATACAAACAGTATATAACTACATAATTTGGTTTGGTTATATGTTCACTGGCTTTTGTGTGTGTATATATCACAGCCAGTGATTAAAATAATTTTAAAAACTTTTATATATATATATATATATATATATATATATATATATATATATATATATAAGCCCATTTCCACCACTTCAGAGTAAAAAATTAAAGGCAGAAATGGGCTTTCATGAAATAAATATTTATTTATTTGTTTGTTTGTTTATTCATTTCAATAACTTCTGATCACTCAAATGCAAGTGTGTGATGGTGTAGAGATGCTGGATTAAATTTCTTTGAATGCTAAAATGTTCTTAAAATGAGAAGTAAGATTTTAAGGCAGGAACACACCAAGCCGACAGTCGGCCGTCGGGCAGTTTTTCTTCGTCGGCCGACTAAGTTTTCTCAGTGTGTTCCGCACCGTCGGCTGAAGTTGGTCCTCGTCGGCCTTTTTTCGGCCGATTCGAAATGTTGAATCGGCGTTGGAGCTCGTCGGTCCATCTGATCATTCTGATTGGCTGCTCAGCTACTGCCGCCTGCTGTTTCGGAAAGGCATTTCTTCTCACGCAGGCGCAGAACTGACGTGCTGCTTGGCCGTCGGCTGTTTAGCGTCGGTTTGGTGTGGCAGGGCAACTTTGGACACTGACGCTGCCGACGTGAGCCAACCCCACAGTTTGTTTTCGTCGCCACTAATTCGTCGGCGTCGGCATGGTATGTTCTGGCCTTTAGGTGTAAACAAAGACAGTGATGCACCGTGTTTGTGTTAGCGGGTCAGTTACATGCAGGTAAGTGGAATAGCAGGATTGGTGAGAGGTGATTTTTTTTGCAAAATATATAAAAATAAATGGCACTTGTTTTCTAATCCAGTGATGTTCATTCATTTTTAGGAGTGGCTTAAGTGTCTGAACACTTTATGAGGCCATTGCATAAAGACCTATTGAAGAGTTTCACACACGCAGAGAGAGAGAGAAAGAAAGAAAGAGATGATGTGACTGCATGAGGAGCTCTGATAGTCCTCCTACTGCTACACCAATGAACTAATCCACCACCTCTCCTGATTGGTGAGTCAGTTTGACACACAGCAAAGGACGTTTGACACACTCTTCACCCCTCCCATACATACACACACTCACACACACACTCAAGGTGAGCAAGCAAGCCACTTTCACGCTTCATTAAAGCAGTAATGACAGAATAGACACAGCGGTTGAGATGCTTGATTGCTCCGAGAATGAATCGTAAAAAAGACACCCATGGTCTCACACGCATGCATAGTCGTACGCTCGTCCGTAGATCATGGCTGTCATGGCAAAAACGGGTAGGAGTTTTTATGCAGCGCTCTATCAGGGTCACCACACTCTCAGAATATTAACCAGAGATGGTTGATGTATCCAAGCTGTTTTTGAAGTGCGTTAATGCTAGAAAGTGGGCGTCCGTTCCTCTTCTGCATCTAAGACTGCATGTTCTGCTCTCCGGAGAGACTATTCTTCGGCTCTTAAAACTGGAACACGGCACAGCTGGTAGTCTTGGAACTGGCATGACAAAATAAAGTATCACAAACACGCTGTCCTCGCTGTTCTCGTGTTACGGTGCTGTCATGTTTCCGTCAATCATCCATTGGCTCTCATCTTCTTAGTCAACTGCAAATATTCATTCCCACTATGGGAATTTTATTTTTCAGAGGCTGCTTTTTTGTTGCTCCAGAGACTTGATGGAGTTCCCATTTATGTTTCATTTAAGTATTAACTTTGATATTTCTTCCACAATCCTTTGAAATAAAAATAGGCACAAATGATATAATTATTGGCATGCAATAAAAGAGTAGAGCTACTGTATTAAAGTGGATAGTATAACTCAGATTTATTTGAGTTTGTATTGAGGTCTCAAATGTTTGATTCATGGTAAATCAGAGCACAGTTTGAGATCTTTTCTGAAAGTCTGGTGAGATAAATAAGAAATATTTTGGGGCTTTTTCCTAGTAGAAATGTCTGAGATGCCAGATGCATATACTATAAAGTCTAAATTAAACACTAATATTGTGAAATATTATTAAAATTCAAAATAACTGTTTTCTACTTGAACATTTTTTCAAATGTAATTTATTCCTGTGATGCAAAGCTGAATTTTCAGCATCATTACTCCAGTCTTCAGTGTCACATGATCCTTCAGAAATCATTTTAATATGCTAATTTTCTGCTAAAGAAACATTTCTTATTATTATCACAGTTAAAAATGGTTGTACTGCCTGTTTAAACTATGCATCCTTGCTGAATAAAAGTATTAATTTACACACACACACACACACACACACACACATAAAAAATCTTACTGACCCCAAACTTTTAGAAATAAAAAATCCGGGGGCGTTTACATGACACTGTTTTCAACTAAAAACAGAAAACTTTTATGCGTTTTGGCCATTTATTTACATGACAATAACGTTTTAAGTGTGTAGTGTTTCTTTACAAAGTGACATTGCCAACTACTGGCCTGGCATGCATAATACAACATTTTTAGTTGTTTTCGCAGATCCATGTAAACAGGAATCATTCTGACAACATTGTCATCTATGTGAAAAATGCACAGGAAAAACCTTTATTGCTTTTAATACATTAATGTCAAGTAAACTCACCCTCAGATTTATCCTCGGTGTGCTGAAAATAGAAACCTAGACCATTTTATTCTTATAAAAAGACTCAAATTTTATCATATTCATCTCCTCTAGAAAAGAACAGATCTTCTTTCAGAGAAAAATTTAACCACACATTGTACTGCCCTCAGATTTGCCTAGATACAAGTCTGCAATCAAAAGTCAGAAGTCTCATTATAACAGAAAGGTTTCTTATCAAATTCATCCAAGACAGAAAGGAGTTATGTTCTAGTTATTAATGTATCTACATGCAAGTAAACAGCCAATGTCTATAGTAATATAAAGGTACATTTTGTACATGTAAATGCTGGTGTCCTCATGGCTATCCTAGTCGGAATGTACCTGAAAAATAACCAGCCAGCCTAAACACCTCATGCCATCTGAAACCAGCTTTTCTAAAATGAAAATTAAAGCTGGTCCAGATATAACCACAGGCCCTTAAGGGAAAGATGTAACTTCTAGGCATCACCCCTCACGTGGAGAGGAGTTGATTGGATATGTGGGGAGGGGACTCTTGGTCCCTTGTTGCCATCCACTGGCCCGTGCATCGCTGACGGCACGTGACCGCACTAATGGAGAGCCAAGAGCATTTTTTTGCAGACGGTGAGATGAGGGAGAGTTAAAAATAAATCGGTTGCCGGAGGGGGTGGTTTCAGCGTTCCCTCTCTGAGATGCTGTCAGAGAGTGTCGGCCCCCTCAGAACTACTTTGCCTCACAGGAGGCTATATTTTGTTTTAGGATCTCCAGTCCAATGATAAATTCAATTTACAGTTCACACAAATCACACAAAGCATCATGTAGCATGATGCATGTATGACATTTCAGGGTGAGTTAATGTGAAAATCTTTATGGCAGGTATAGAAATGTGCGCAAAAAAAACAAAAACAAAACAAATGTGAATTAAATGCGTTTCCATCAAGTTGTTGGAGCGGATGATGTGGTATTGGTTACCTAGTAACCAACAGTAAATAAAACACCAGTGGAAACAACTGATTAGTCACATGGGTTTAATGTTCACTATAGGGCTGCACAACGATTAATCGCGATTAATTGTTTGCAAAATAAAAGTCTGTGTTTACGTAATATATGTGTGTGTTCTGTGTATATTATGTATATATAAATACATGCAAATACATGTATATATTTAAGAAAAAAATGATATTTATATATAAAATATTTATATTTATATGTAATCTAAAATATATATAAATATGTATATTTATTTATACATGTATATATATTTTTAAAATGTATACATGTATGTGCATGTATTTATATATACATAATTATTATACACAGAGCACACACATATATTACGTAAACACAGACTTTTATTTTGCAAACGATTAATCACGATTAATCCGTGGGGCAGCCTTAGTTCGCTACATCATAATTTATTCGGCAAATGTGTTTCCATCTTCCATTATTCACATTAAATCTTTTTTGCACAAGTCAAAATCCACGTCAGATTTTTTAACCAAAATTTGGTGTTTCCATCCCTTGTTTCTGATGCAATACTTCAAAATGTGCTTCACGAGTTCACATATACATATAATTAGATAGAGAAAGTAATGCGTATTTGGCTCCAAGCTCAGAATTTTGGCCCGAACCCAGAGTACTCCCCCCGGATGTGGTTATGCGAGATAGAATTTAGAAGTGAGGAGATGGGGTGGTGGAGGGATGCTGATAAACTATCAAACGAACGGAGGTAAGTCTGCAGTATATTGGTTGATTAGCTGAATGCTTTCCACCTGTGATAATTAGTCTAATTATCTGCATCTGCTCCTCCCAAATTTTGTTAATGAAACATCATTTAAAAACATAGCTACTGAGTCTGATAATGCGATTTTGACTTATGATTCTTGTTGTGTCGTGGACAAGAAACATGTCAGACTACACGTTGCTTCCCGACCAATCATCGCTTGCCGCCTTTAACGAAATGAGCGATGAACTAGCGAATGACTTCAATAGCATAAACAATATACTAAAGTGGCGTGTTATTGTTCGTCAGCATTTATCTTTTTTCACACTGTCATGGTAGTCAATCGAGGAAACATCATAAAGGCTGGAGTATTGTTACCATAGCTCCATGAGCCTTTCCTCCATTGCATAATTCAACCTAGCAGCACCAATACCATCGTCGCTCTCTCATTTCGCCATGTTTGAAAGCTGTGTACGGACAAGCTTCTGTGCTCCTATTGGTTAACTTCACAGATGTGATGGATCCCATCGTGGAGGACGGAAAAAAGTTTGCTAGTCCTTCTGTAGTGGCATATGTCGCTATATGATTGATTCTTGCGTCCCAACACCCAATGTCATTGTCGCCCATTGTCATTTATGAATCACCAGAAAACCCTATGGTGTCAAAATCATGCTGATATTGTGTAGTCTGAACCTGGCATTACACTGAATGCTGTTCACATCATGCTAACATTAACATGTTGCTGTGCAAAGTACTGTTATTCTTAAAAAAATGAAAAAATGCTATGCAATGCATATGATTTATGATATATACAGGTGCTGGTCATATAATTAGAATATCATGAAAAAGTTCACTTTTTTATTGTAAATTATTTTAAAAAATGAAACTTTCATTTATACTAGATTCCCTACATGTAAATTTTTTTTTTTTTTTTTATTTGTTTATTAGAGCGTACAGCTAATGAAAGTCCAAAATCCAGTATCTCCAAATATTAGAATATTTACATTTGAGTTTCATTAAATGACCATCCCTACAGTATAAATATCCTGGGTATCTCTTGTTCTTTGAAACCACACTAATGGGTAAGACTGCTGACTTGACAGTGGTCCAGGAGACAATCGTTGACACCCTCCACAAAGAGAGTAAGTCACACTGAATGTGGTGGCTGTTTACAGAGTGATGTATCAAAGCATATTAAATGCAAAGTTGATAGAAGGAAGAAATTGGGTAGGCAATGGTGCACAAGCAACAGGGATGACCACAAGCTTGAGAATACTGTCAAGTAAAGCTGATTGAGACACTTGGGAGAGCTTCACAATGAGTCAAATGAAGCCGGAGTCAGCACATCAAGAGTCACCACACTCGGACATCTTCAAGAAAAGGACTACCAATCCACTTCTGAAACAGAAACAATGTCAGAAGCATCTTACCTGGGCTAAGGAGAAAAAGAACTGGACAGTGAACAGTGGTCGAAAGTCCTCTTTTCAGATAAAAGTAAATTTTGCATTTCAAGTTGAAATCATGGTCCCAGAGTCTGAAGGAAGACTGGAGAGGCACAGAATCCAAGCTGCTTGAAGTCTAGTGTGAAGTTTCTGAAGTCAGTAATGATTTGGGGCGCCGTGACATCTGCTGGTGTTGGTCCATTGTGTTTTATCAAGTGCAAAGTCAATGCAGCCATCTTCCAGGAGATTTTGGAGCAGTTTATGCTTCCATCTGCTGAAAAGCTTTATGGAGATGCTGATTTCCTTATCCAGCAGGACTTTAGCACCTGCCCACAGTGCAAAAACCACTTCCAAGTGGTTTGCTGACCGTGATATTACTGTGCTTTATTGGCCAGCCAACATGCCTGACCCCTGAATCTATGGGATATTTTCAAGAGAAAGATGAGAAACAGTCGATCCAACAATATACAGATGATCTGAAGGCTCAATAGCGCCACAGGCTGATCACTTCCATGCCACACTTCACTGATGCTGTAATTTGTGCTAGGAGCAAGTCATTTGCTGTAATATGTGCTGCATGCTGACCAAGTATTGAGTGCACAAATGAACATACTTTAAAGAACTTGAACTTTTCTGTTTTGAAAATCCATTTTTGATTGATCTTAGGAAATATTCTACTGTAATATTTTGAGATACTGGATTTTGGACTTTCATGAGCGGTACGCTCTAATCATCAAAATTTAAAAAAAAAAACTTTTGAAATGTTTTACTTTACATGTAGGGAATCTAAAATATATAATATGAAAGTTTCATTTTAAAAAATAATTTACAATAAAAAAATTAACTTTTTCACGGTATTCTAATTATATGACCAGCACCTGTATTGTCATGACATCAAAATTGAACCTACAGTATTTAGTTTCCTAATATCAGACAGATACAAGTATAGATATAATAATATCAGACAGAGTATTGGTGCATCCCTGCAGAAAAACAGAGTATTTATTTTCATAATTGTTCCTGGATATGACACTGATAAAGTGTGGGTGATTGTAAAGTAGAATGAACAGAATTAACTTGTTGATATACACATGCTACATTACACTAAAGATGTATACATACACTATATCAGAGTCAAAGACATTTTCCTCAGGTTTTCACAGTGCAATCGTTACCTTCACAGTTTCTCTTTCAGTGGGCCGTGCTGTCAAAAGCATTTGCACGGCACACCGAAACGTCCTGAGTCATTTCAAACCACGGAGCGTAATTAGAGGGGACTGTGAAAACATCAAGGCCAACATGGCCGACTGTCACCATAGCAACTCCTCAAGTACAGGATATTCAACAGCTGTAGAGATACGCTGTGATTAAGCATGTGTTTTGGTCATGTTCTTTCTCTCGCTTAGAGAGCAGGTCATCGGCGAGATGCGTGGGGGGCCACCCAGTTGTAATGTAAAGGGAGGATGTAATCTCTACATGTGAGCTGGAAGAGCGCTTGGATTAGCCGGTCGCACTGTGCAAGCAGAACAACTCCTCCCTTCCTCCCTCCAGCCGTTGAGAGTGACCTTACACTGTCGAGCATAGTGAACGGGGGTTGATTCAGGGCACATGCACTCCCAGGCACATACGGATATTTTTTCAGCACAATCACAGCCTCTTCATCTCCACTAGAGCAAATGGGAGCTGCAAATGGACAGGCCCCATCAAGCCAAGTACTGAGGCTACCTGTACCACTGAGGCCTGGTAGCAAAAAATAAAAGAAAATCACTTTTATCACTCTAGGCGTAAAGCCATCAGCATGCCTCATTTAATTCAGCTGCAAAGTCATAAAAGTGCTGCTTCCTTTGCAGGCATTTCTGTTAAAGTGTTTCTATGTAGATTGCAACAAACTTCACAGAAAATAAATTTTAGGCACAGTGCGACGCTCGCTCGCCAACTTTTCTGATTTATGGGGATGCCCGATGAGGTCATACAGGCGGCCCTCGTACTGAGCTCCGAGCAAGCCGGGATGAAATTCAGTAGGACTGCATCAATCTGTGGAACTCTCACTTATGAGTCAGCGCCTCACAAGGGCCAACAGATTTCGCCCTCCTTTTGTCCTCATTACCATGGGTCCAACTGGCAAAGCAGGCCAAAGTTTCCTAAGATGTGACCCACTTAACGGTACGCTTTTGAGACAGAGCAAATATAGATGCAGGCAGCTTGCTTGTGGGCTGAGTCATGATATGGATTTGGAACTGATGCAACAAAGGGGAACAAATAAGACAACAGGCGAATCAAAGTCAACAGATCCGACAGCACAAAACACATCCAGGACAGCATTGCTAATCAAGGTGATGGATGCATAATGTAAAATTCAAGCAGACAAGCTAGTTTATTTTACATTTTTTATTTGCAAATTAAAAAGGTTTTTAAATAAAAAAAAAATGAATAGTACATTTTAGAAATACGATGAAAGGAATAGTCCATACAAAACCGAAAATGATCATACACACACAAAAAAATGTTTTACATAAATAAATAATGACTAGAAATTGTGCAGCCTCATAGAACTTGATAGACCACATTCTGTAGCTACCAATGTTTTAATCTTTTTTTTTTTTTTTTTTTTACGGTGCAACTCATGTAATTTCTAAATTAATAATTGTTTCTCGCATTAGATTATGTCACTATCACACTGTAAAACCAAACAGTGAAATTAATTAAATTAAATGAGTTTGTCTCACTCAAATAATAATGAAAGTTCATTGTACTAAATAGGAAAAAGTTGCATGAACTCAAAATTTCATTGGAGTAAGCTGAACTTAATATGATTGAGTTGAGCTGCAGCAGATTTGTAATTCCCAGACCATATAAATAACTGTTGAAATTAAGTGTTATTTTGTGTTTTTGCACAAGATTAACATATGGAGATATAAGTTCATGTTTAATGTTGTGTTATGTTGGGATTCAGGGGGGTTCTGTTATGTTAGTTTTGTAGGGTTACCACTGTGGTGAAGAGTAGAGCCTGTGGTTAGGTTGAGGATGAGCTGCAAAACTTTAAAGGGATACTCCACCGTTTTTTCATATTAAACTATGTTATTCCCTTAACTAAGACGAGTTGATACATACCTCTCTCATCTCAGTGCGTGCACTAAATCACTCTGTCTTGCGGCGAAACTTTATTAGCACTTAGCTTAGCCCAGTTCATTCAATAGGGGCCAAGCAGAGAAGCTACCAAACACCTCCACGTTTTCCCCATTTAAATACAGTTACTCGAGTAGTGTAACTCGACCTAGGACGGTGACACAAAACAAAACGAGCCCCCGCTCCCTCTCCTGTAAATGTCACGTTGGTTCTATTGACGGAAATGAAAGGGAGGAGGAGAGAGAGCGGGGGCCGGTGAGAGGACTTTTCACGAGTGAAGATATTACTGCGCCAAGTCAAAGTGCTCCCGAGCACTTGCTATGGTATTCCACCATACAATATAGTTATCCATTTTACACACTTAGAAAAGCGCAACGTTTTGTTTTGTGTCACCGTCCTAGGTCAAGTTACACTACTCGAGTAACTGTATTTAAATGGGGAAAACGTGGAGGTGTTTGGTAGCTTCTCTGCTTGGCCCCTATTGAATGAACTGGGCTAAGCTAAGTGCTAACAAAGTTTCGCCGCAAGACAGAGCGATTTAGAGCACGCACTGAGACGAGAGAGGTATGTATCAACTCGTCTTAGTTAAGGGAATAACATAGTTTAATATGAAAAAACGGTGGAGTATCCCTTTAAAGACCACATATGTTGTTTGATTACTTATGTGCAAGTATGTAATGACAGTCTCTCTGATAGTTATAATAGCATTTGTTATTTGCTATGTAACATTTAACCAAGATCTGAATGTGATGCTTATGTAAATTAACTGTATGTACATTTAACCAAGATCTGAATGTGATGCTTATGTAAATTAACTGTATGTACCTAACATTACGATGAGTTGGGAAAGGGATGCTGGTGACGGGATTGTCACCTGTGCACCACACTGGCCTTGATCCGCTTCCATGGCTCTCAGCCCCAACCCACTTGTCACAAAAATTGTTCTACCAACTTTAAAAAATGAGTTAGTTTACTTAAATGCTTTGAGATAATAAGTTTCCTCAAATGTTTTGAGTATTCTGAACTTATTGGGTTTTACAGTGCATGTAATGGTGGCTGTAGAAAGCGCACGACTAAGGATATGATGAGAAAAAAACAGAGTCTTTAATAAAATAACAGGAAAATTACAACCATGTTCAACACAAACAGTAACTGACAAAGGACTGAACATAATATGGAGTATATATACACATATAGTAAATGAGGGAACTAAACAAAAATAGCTGGACAAGGATTAACTAATCAGTAACCATAGAAACTAATACGAACTGACATGACAAGAACTAAACAGAACATAATCATGATTATTGATTATTAGGATATAATCGGCCCTTATCATTGGCTGTTTTTAAACAATGGTCAGTAGTGAAAATAATTGCTGTTACTGTCCAATACCAATTATTGGCCTATATATCTGTGCATTTCTACTTTTAACCAATAACAGATTTGGTACCGATATGTCATGCACGGTGGCTCAGTTAGTCCTCTCTGTGTGAAGTTTGCAGGTTCTCCCCGTGTCAGCATGGGTTTCCTCTGGGTGCTCTGGTTTCCCCGACACTTCAAAGACATGCAGGTTAGGTGGATTGGATATGCCAAAAATTGTCTGTAGGAGTGTGTGTTAATGTGTCCCAGAACTCTCAGTGCTGGGTTGTGTCAGGAAGGACATCCGGCATAAAACCTGTGCCAAATCAAAATGTGTGTGAAGCGGACCCTGCAAATGAGTGGGAAAAATGCTAGGAAGATGGATGGATGCAGTGGCGGAGCCAGAGGGGTGTGCGGGGTGGCACTAGACACCTCTGACATCTGATTGGCCTTATAGTATCTGATTGGCTACTTCCATTTCACCGCCTGTTGAAAGAAGCATTTATTTGTCTGTGCGGTGACATAGCACATTGTTAATGTATTAGCATTGAACATTAAGAGAATATTGATGTTGGTTGCAAAACAGAGACGATTAAGAATTAAGGGGGTCACACAAGCGCAGAGCTGTTCAAAATTCTGCCATTAAACCACTCACATAGTTTTCCATTAAAAGATATAATTTGTCTCAAATCATTGTTAATGGATCCACATAATGACTTCACCCTAGGCTGGAAGAGTGTATATATACAAACCAGTATTATACATGATATTCTTTCACGGTCTGTGGACCCTCTACGCTAGCCTTGGCCATATATAAAAGTCTAGTTCCACCACTGGATGGATGGATGGATGGATGGATGGATGTCGTGTATTTCTAAGAAAAACCAATGAAATGTAAACAAAAATGACTGAGTTCACCTTTAATGAACTGGATTAGAATAAAAAATATAAATCTAGATGAGACCTGCACAGCAACTGGAGTATCCGAGCGATGTTCCCTCACAGGCTGCTGATAACCCAGGGCTGTCGATAGAGGAGACTTTCAACCAGAGCCAAGCATTCTGGGATGGCAGAAACAGTGGGAATGACTGATAACAGATGAACTGATTACAGGGCCTATCTGACAGACTGAGATAAAGAAAATAGAGAGGGAGGGAGAATGAGAGAGACAAGGAAAGAGAGTAAAAAATGGTCCTCTCCAGGTGAGCTCCTATTCTAGGGCATCTTCCCAATTAAAATCTGCTCGCTTGCTCCACAACCTGAGGGAATCGATGTACAAATTTGTTTTGAAAAATCATTTGTGGCGCTTCCTTGGCTTGCCCATTTGTCTCTCCACTGTGTTACATCCTACTTTCCATCTTGGTAAACAGTGAAGAATGTATAATAGAAAGAGTTAACAAGCTAGGTCAAAAAATTACTTTGTGACTCAGCTGCCAAAATGATGTGAATTGAGAAAATTTACAGTCCATAAATATTTCTTACTGGCCATAAAACTGTATTTTGCAGTATCTCATTATAAAACAGTCATCTCCCTGTGACAAAGAAATATTTCCCTTGTATATTTGTGGCAAACATTATATATTAACCAATCCCCCTAACCTCACCTGTGTGATATTGCTCTAATACTGTTGTTTTATAAACAAGAAGCTAATATTGAGTACAGTAACTGACATTTTAGATAAAAAATATTGCCAGTTACTTTATCTGTTTTTGTTCTACTTGTACAAAAGTATTTCCAAATCATCACACAGCACATTTAACCAGTTGTGTCGTTTCCAGTATTGGGGGTAACGCATTACTTTTTTCAAGTAACTAATAAAGTAACGCATTACTTTTAAATTTACACGTGAGTTGCTTTTTCAAAATAAGTAAAGCAAGTTATTGTTTTCCCATTAATTGACTGGCAGCTCTCCTGTCCATATGTTGAGAGAAATCGTGAGAAAAGTGCAGTCGTTCTGTGCCATCTACTGTACAGGTGTGAATTTGCATTTCCTTCACATAAAAAAGTTTACATAAAAAAGTAATTAAGTAACACAATTAGTTAATTTTTTTAGGGAGTAACCCAATATTGTAATGCATAACTTTCCCCAACACTGAACGTTACTGAATGTATCAGTTTTTTGATTGAATCACTTGGGTGAATAAATCAATGACTCATGTTTTGTTCCTAAATGAATCAGTGATTTCTGAATGAGTTGCTTGAGTAAATGATTCTTTTGTGTAATCTGCAGAAACACAGTAATCAACCCAATTCAATTACCTCAACTTACTATTGAATTTAAAGTTTTTATATCTTTTTGATTTGATTTTATCACATTTCTTATGACTGATTTAAAAAAAAAAAAAAAAAAAACTATAGTAATTATTTCTAATAATTAAGGCTTGTTCACACCAAGGATGATAACTATACACTCTAAAAAATGCTGGGTTAAAAACAACCCAAGTTGGGTTGAAAATGGACAAACCCAGCGATTGGGTTGTTTTAACCCAACTGTTGGGTTAAATGTTTGCCCAACCTGCTGGGCAGTTTTATTTAACCCAACTATTGTGTGAAAATGACTATATGGCTGACTTAAAATGAATCTAAAATGAAATTAAAATGTTAAATTATTAAACATATTAATAAATGTTAATTTTCAAGATATTTTGGGTTAATTTTAAGTAAGCAATGCTGTAATTTTTAAACAATAGTTGAGTTAAGTAAAACTACCCAGCAGGTTGGACAAACATTTAACCCAACTGCTGGGTTAAAACCACCCAATCGCTGGGTTTGTCCATTTTCAACCCAACTTGGGTTGTTTTTAACCCAGCATTTTTTAGAGTGTAATCATAATGATAAAATATAGCTCTGAAAATCGTTTGTTTTATATTTAAACTCTTAAAAATGTTACTTGTATTTGGTGATTGTCAGTTTTAGATTCTGCTATCAAAATCTAAAATAAGTCTAATCTTGTCTGGTATCTCAGAGGAACTCTTACAGTCTGGATCACAAAGCTAGTGATGCAAAATCCATCTTATAGCTAATGCTGAGACAGCTTATGCAAATAATATGCTTTCTTTCTCTCCTCATTCGTCCTCCAATGACAAGTCCTTCACCCTTTGCAGATGTTTTTCTTTTTTTGGTGCTGAAATGAATACAGAATGAAGCTGGGGAATCTGTGGATGAAAAACCACTTCCCAGAGATTCCACAGTTCTACTTAAACTGGGAGAAATGTAGAGTCATAGATCTTCATTTGCAGGTGACAGAAACCCTTTGTCCGTTTATTAGGTGACATTACCAATGCATGCTAAAATTATAACAACACCGGCCTTTGAACAATACATTAAGCATGCTATGCTATTTTGTTAATCGCAGTCAAGTTTAATTTTAGTCCCATTTCCACCTACTCAGGAACAACTATATTAAGCCTATTAGAGTAAATGAACTCAATAAAAAATTGTGCTGAACAAAGCACTAGTACACTTAATGAATTTGCCCCGAGGGCTCTAATTCACAGATTACCATTCCAAAATGATCTATATAAGGTAGTCTCTGCATTGCACTGAGAGTCGAGGTTTGTGTTGGCATGCTAAAACAACCAGAATGTCTCCAGACAAGCACACGGATATCACCAAAGCTAGAACACTTGTACTGACAAAGCTCAACTCTCAGGCGTATGGATTTTGGAGGCAGAGTAACCAAGTGTCGTTCTCTTACGGACTGACAGCCTGTTGTTTTGATTGGGATTTCAGCATGCTAATTGGCCTCTCAAAGTTGGCGTGTGGGTGATGAACAGGCTAAGGGGTGCTGCGGTTTGGACAGCTGTTGAAGAAGAGGAGGAGGGTGAAGGAAAGAAAGAAGGAGATAAAGGAGTGCACGTGGGCTGAGACAAAAGCATGTGTCAGACTCTTCGCAGCCTGTTGACTGAGATAAGCGTAGCTGCAACTCGAGGAGGCGTTGATTCTCCGCCTACGGAACCTCGACGACGTCGCCATTTGCGACGGCTTTGCTATAGCAGATGTATAATGCACATAAATGGGTGTTTCTTTAATTACGGACATTTTTAAAGTTCTAAACATTGATTTTTATCAAAACCAACAGATTTTGTTAAATGAAGGTCATGTTAAAACTTTTTGTTCATTTCTCATCATTTCCACAACAACCTACAATTTAGCCACTAATAACATCTTTTTTTTTTTTTTTTTTTTTTTTTTTTTTTGTCTGTTTTTTGTTTTTTTTGTTTCTGTACTTGGAGACACCACGGAGACAGCAGCATCAGTGAAGAGCAAGCTTGAGATGAAATGGAATGAAAAATCAAGGTAAAATTACTTGTAAATAGAATATTTTATTGTGCGTCATTTAAAGGATTAGTTCACTTCAGAATTCAAAATTCCTAATAATTTACTCACCCCCATGTCATCCAAGATGTTCATGTCTTTCATTCTTCAGTCGAAAAGAAATTAAGGTTTTTGAGGAAAACATTCCAGGATTTTTCTCCATATAGTGAACTTCACTGGGGTACAACAGGTTGAAGGTCCAAATTGCGGTTTCAGTGCAGCTTCAAAGGGCTCTATATGATCCCAGCCGAGGAATAATGATCTTATTTAACGGTCATTTTCTAAAAAAAAAAAAAAAAAAGTATACTTTTTAACCACAAATGCTTGCACTAGCTCTGCGATGAGCCACGCATTCCGTAATTACGTTGGAAAGGTCATGCGTGACGTAGGCGTAAGTACCGCGGTAGGGCAAAAAGCTTCATTTCTTACTGTATTCACGGAGACAAGACTGTCGTTATTTTCATTTTTTAAACACTTGCAGTCTGTGTAATGCATAAACACAACTTCATTCTTTATAAATCTCTCCAATAGTGTGTAATGTTAGCTTTAGCCACGGAGCATACCATCAAACTAATTCAGAATCAAATGTAAACATCCAAATAAATACCATACTTACGCGATTAGACATGTTGCATGACAAACACTTTGAGGGTTATATTTTTGAGGGTTATATTAGCTGTGTTAACTTTGTTTATGGTGTTTAAGGCAAGTGCGAGCTCTTGGGGTGTGGAGCACAAGATTTAAAGGGGCCGCATACCCTGAATCGGCAAATTTATAATGATTAAAAAAAAATAATAAAAAAGAAACGATGGGGTATTTTGAGCTGAATCTTCACAGACACATTCAGGGGACACTTAAGACTTATATTACATCTTTTGAAAACATGTTCTTCGGCACCTTTAAGCTATAATTTGTAAAATGTTAAAATACCATTATTATTAAATATTACATGATTATTTTAAATGTTAGTATTATTATTAAATATTATTTTGTGTATTTTGTGTTCTTTAAATGCAAGCCACCATTTTTATTCCGAAAATGTTTAAAATATAATTTCCACTACATGATACTCTTTAACACAATACATAAATTGAGATGTGGTGGAATATTTGTTATTTTCAGAAACATTACAGAATTCTCCAATGATGCATTTATATCCACTGTAGGACATTGCTTGCTGACAAATAAGAGGTTTTTTTAAAAGTCAAGGTGGAAGAAGCTCTGTTGCCAGTTAATCGTTTAAACTGGCATTGTGACACCAGCAAAGCAGGAAGGTTGGCAGAGGAAGGCAAAATAAAAATCTAATTACAGTGTAGTGCAGGAAGCTTCACTGTAAGCTCCAATATGCTAACAGCAGGTACTGGTGCTTTTAGGGTCACTTTAGTTTTTTGGACACAAATTAAAACTTTTGCATAGGAATGCTGTATTGCTTTTTGTGTGTCCAAAAATCTGGGGCTTTCACTCTAACTCTCAAAGTAAGATAACATTATATCAGAGGTTGAATAATTCTCTATGAATACGTAAATGATTTTACAGCTCCTCCTCATTGCACTTTCCATTTGTTGATGTAAGATAAGACTCATTGCACTTGGAAAATGGCAAAGCTCAATTCCCACTGTTTGTTTAGGAAATGTGAGCTGCCTTCCATACATCCAATTAAAATGAGCAAATTCAATCTGTGCGCTTCCACAGAAATCATCTTCGGAATGATTAACAGTCAAATGTTTGTGTTTGAGTCTTTCCGCCGCTGTGGTTTCATATTCAACTGGGCGAGGTGGCGGCGAGGGTGTCGTCGTTAAGGTGTGGACCACAAACCGACGAACCTAAGTTGGTGTGGGCAGCTTGTCCGCCATTGGTGGACGGGTGCTTTCTCATCACAAGGGACACTGGAGCAGATTGTGCTGATAAAAGCTAACGCGGTCTAGCGACCAGACGAGGCCAGAGCAGAGGTGGCCACCCCGCTGCTATGCAACACAGTCTTTGAAAATGTGATTCAGCTGTTCCCTCCTGTCGGCTCGCATTAATCTCTCGCATGGAGAGTAGAGATTCTGCGAAAAGACACGTGAGTACACGGAAAACAATTTTGGAGTGCACAAAAGCTTTCTGAGAAGAGTAATCTACATTCGTAGAGAATTTGTGTCAAAAACCACCAGGGCAGCAGGCACTTTACGCTATAATCAAGAAAGCAATCACAGATGGATTGACTTGTTTCTTTTTGAGTCTGTCCACATTTAGAAATAGGTCAGAGTCCTTTGAAGCCTAAATGACTGCTCGGGATATTTGTTTTCAAAAACAAATGCTGTTTAAGACCCTTAAAGCATATTTACATGGCGAAACCTTCCAGGATCACGGCACCCACGCATGCAGAATCGTTGCCAAGGTAATGTATCCGATTAAGCCTGTATCTGATGTGAGCTGAGCTCATTACTATCTAAATATGTATCAGATAAAACAACATGACAAATATTGCTTTCATAAATTCTCATTTTGATATAATCCTCGAGTCAGATACAGGTAAACTTATGTGGGTTGCTGGTGAAACAGATTTAGTATGATGGATCTTCACGGAAGTGAAGTCAGTACCATTTAATATATGCTACATGTACAAAAATGCATTGTACACAGTAAAATCCACAGAGTTAAATCGACTCTGCTCAGATAACATTTGGTCCCTCTGAATATTGTTAAAATAACACTGAAGCAGAGTTAAAGTTAATGAGATAATTAAGCTATTAATTCAGGGATGATTGAACATTAATGATGAACACCTGCTGTTAACAAGCAGAATAACTGAAGGAAAGTGAAACACAAGAACTGCAAGTGACTTCAGCCAAAACCATTTAATTGAAATCAACTGAAGGTAAAAGACATTAAATCTCTCAAGATATGATTTTACTTATTACTAACCATATTGACCTCACATGTCTTTTTGTCTTTAGTCTTTTTATTCAGCAATGCACAAGTATTTGCTGTGAAACACTATTGCAATTTCTCAAACACAATTTATTTTAAAAACATAAAAAGGTCAAGACCCCAACTAAAACAAACCCTGACCACCACGATGGTGGTATAATTTATTGACCAATAAAACACCAACATTTAAACCTCTGTTAATTCTCAATAAGAAATTATTTAGACATGTGACAGAAATAAAGTCAATATGGTTAGTAATAAGTAAATCAGATCTTTTAATCAGATCTTGAGAGATTTAATGTCTTTTACCTTCAGTTGATTTCAATTAAATGGTTTTGGCTGAAGTCACTTGTAGTTCTTGTGTTTCTCTTTCCTTCAGTTATTCTGCTTGTTAACAGCAGGTGTTCATCATTAATGTTCAATCATCCCTGAATTAATAGCTTAATTATCTCATAAACTTTAACTGTGCTTCAGTGTTATTTTAACACTATTCAGAGGGACCAAATGTTATTTGAGCAGAGTTGATTTAACTCTGTGGATTTTACTGTGTATGTTTCAGATCATTTTTAAGCAACATCACACAAAGTTAATCAGATAATTGACATTTCAGGCACACAATGCCCAGTTTTTACATTTAATTTGCTTTGGCAAATGAAAATTTTACCAAATGAAGCCAAAGCAGCATCAGCTGTTTTGCTTTTCATACAATGAAAGTGAATGGAGACCACAAGTGTCAAGGCAAAATGTTCAATGAATAACAACTTTTTGGTATGTTTCTGTATGTTTGGTTTTTTTTTTATTGTTATTATTAAACAAATCTTCAGAAGTCTTGAAATATAACACACAAGTTTTATAGGTTCATGAGGCTGTTATTGTCCTGTCTTTTCCTTTTAGGAGCTTGAAAGTCTTTGGTCCCCATCCAATATTGTGTGGAAAAGAGCAGCATGATCATTCTTGAAAACATCTCCTTTTGTGTTCCACAGATATATATATAGCACTCAACATCATTTTTTTTAAGTTAAACAGTTTCAAGGAGGCAAGATTTAAAATAAATAAATAAATAAATAGTTGAAATGATTTGTACAGCCAATTTGATTATATATTTTATAGTTGTATTGACCACTTTCTGATGGTTTTATGGTGCTTTTTTGTCCCTTTAGGAGCTTTATAGTCTTTGGTTCCCATCCACTTCAAATTGTATGGAAAAAAGCAGCATTATCATTCTTTGAAACTTCTCCTTTTGTGTTCCACTGATGAAAGAAAGTTTCAACTACAGGTTTGAGGGTGGGTAAAAGATGACTGAGACTTGGACTATAACTCACACTGTAAAAAAAAAATGACATGATCATTAAGTCATGACAACATAAGTCTTTCCATTACTTTATCTCATCAAAATAAGGTGACCAGTTTCAACATAGTTGAACGGGTTTGAGGGTGAGTATGTGGTGGAAGAATTCAAATTTTTGGTGAGATATTCTTTTAATAGTGGTAATGGTATTGAATGCATTAATACACCCAAGGTATTTTGTGATTGACAGGATTAGATGAGCATACACTTTTTTTTATAGCTCTTGGTGCTTCTTCAAGATTATTTGCAATTTGGGAATGCGATCAAGTCAACTTCTTGGTACTTTTGGATATGGCATATATGTGCTCTGCAATGTCACAATAAATCAGCTGTCTTGCACTAAAAGGTTCAAGACAGTCAATCAAATATATGTTTATCAATTTAAATTTATATGAGAGAGAACAAGTGAGAGAGAGAGAGCGAGAGAGAGATTGGTCTCTGCAGCAATCTGGCAGTCTTCCAAGGGCACCGTTACATCCAGTGAACAAACAAAATACTGGTCAGCTAAATATAACATTTCCCTTCATGAGCAGGCCTCAGGAAAGAGAGAGAGGGAGACAGATGCGGTACTGCGGTAGCAACATGCCAACGTGAGACGCATGCTCCAGAAACTCACCTGAGGTGAAGCTCAGCCGTGCTAGCAGAGGTCAGGCTTGTCCTTTTCTCTCCTCTCACAGTGGCATGTTTGTCTCTGAAGACTTTGTGCACCCTTTGTGCCTCTCAGACTCTTCTTTCTTAGTGTTTGATTAAATTTCCCCCCCACTCTCTCTGGAAATACAAAGCTTTGAAACAAGACTTCGAAAGCTGTGAAAGATTAATAATTCACGTTGTCATCAAAGCTACAGGGACTTGTAAAATTAAGCATTGTTTTTCAAGCCTGAGTTGGGCAGTCGTGCATGGAGGGAGAATTTGTTGTAAAAATATTAACTTGCGAGGAACAACGGAATAGAGGCTGCTGCATTGTTCAAATCTGAGGGAGAAAAAAAAAAGCACATGTTTATCATCATTATTCAGGAAGAACACTTAACTCGGCTGGCGAGGATTTGAAGCAACTTTACTTAATCCGTCTTTTGTCTCAGTGGGAAATTTTAAACAAGCGCCAAAGCACAGAGAGACTTTGGAGAGAGGCTGCGTCTTGCTAAGGGCTGTGTTCTCACTCTGTGAAGAATATGGCTGTGGAGAAGGTCATAAGTAGACAGAGAACACTGCCTGACTGGAGTGTGTGTTAGAGGGTGTCTAGGAATAAAAAAAACTTTGCACCTAAATCATCAACATGAAATTCAAATTCATTCTGACTTGGTTGGAGGATCTTCAGGGCTTTGGATCCCGAGCTAATGACAGTTCACTGGACTTCAAAAGACCCATGGAGTCATCCAAGGCTACCGATGCAGACGCTGTCATCTTTGGTCTGTTTTGTAAATTTGATGTGAATTATGTTGAAGTGAATAGCTTTACCCAAGGAAAATATCTTGCAGAAAGTTTTACCATTCTTGAAGACCTCTAATGGCCCCAAAAAGTACATTTAACGACATATCTCGGACCGAAAGTGTATGAATGCCATTGCATTTTTATGTGCAGCTTAAAGGGATAGTTCACCCAAAATGAAAATTATCCCATAATTTACTCATCCTCACCCATCCTAGGTGTATATGACTTTCTTTTTTCAGACAATCAGAGTTATATTGAAAAATACCATGGGAGTGCATGGTGCCATTTTTTAAGCCCAAAAAAGTGCATCCATCCATCATAAAAGTAATCCATATGGCTCCAGGGGCTAAAAGAAAAATATCCATAATAATAACTTTATAAACTGTAATCACTAGCTTCCTGTAATGGCAAACATCCGCATGTTCATGAGAAAGTCGAAATCCGGCATATGGCGTGGGATGTAGGCATAGCGTAAGCTTAGGTGAGAGTAGACGCCTTTCGCAGTTCAGACATATAGGACAAAATTATCTTTTTTCGACTTCTAATTTGTGACCGGTGTTCTGTTTTGCTCTATCCTCTGCGCTTCCGCATTCGTCAATACGTCATGTGTCGGGTCAGAAGTCACTCTTCGATCAGAGCTAGACTCGTGTTCGACTGTTACCTGAAGCCAGTTATTATAGTTTATAAAGTAATAAATATGTATATTTTTCTTACAAATACGCATTGCTTTGCTTCAGAAGGTCTTTATTAAACACATTGAGCCGGATGGATTACTTTTATAATGGCTTTAAAAAAAATGGTATCATTCATTGCCATTATAAAGCTTGGAAGAGCCAGGATATTTTTTTATGTAACTCTGATTGTGTTCATCTGAAAGAATAAAGTCATATACACCTAGGATGGCTTGAGGGTGAGTAAATTATGTGGTAATTTTCATTTTTGGGTGAACTATCCCCTTAAGTGTCCAAATACTATTTTGTGGCCACTGTGATTACTTAAAAAATATTGCTATTTTTATATATACATTGTTCTATATATTTTTCTTTTCCCAATGTTTAAAAAAACCTTAAGGTTGGATAGATAGATGTTCTAGCAGACATAAAGAAACTGGATAATACATTTCCTTAGCAAAGGACTCTTTGAGCCAGTCAATCATTCTTGTTAGTGAATCAATCAGCTTACAACTAACTGGTACTTAAATCAGTTTAAAGATTATGAATTTGCCAGTAGTATATTTTGAATGAAAAGTGAATGAAATATGTTACCATATGTTAATATGTTCCTGGAAGTTGCCATATGAAATTTGATATGAAATGTTGTGGTAGACATTAAAGGATTAGTTCACTTTCAAATAAATTTTTTCTGATAATTTAATCACCCCCATGTCATCCAAGCTTGCAATGTCCTTCTTTCTTCAGTCGAAAAGAAATTAAGGCTCCAGGATTATTCTCCATATAGTGGACTTCAATGGCCTCCAAACGGTTGAATGATCACCTTCCAAGTGGTTCCGCCAAAACCGCACTTTCGCATTCTTCAAAAAGCTTATGCTGTATGTCCTACACCTTCTCTATTCTACTTACATAAAATGGAACTGGCGCTGTGTTTGTTCCGTAAGTAGAAGAGGGAAGGCTTAGGACAAACCGCGTAAGCTTTTTGAAGAATATGAAAGTGCGGTTTTCGCGGAACCACTTGGAAGGCGATCATTTGTTTATATAAAGCAAATACATTTACTTTTTTTTTTTTTTTTTCAAAAAATGAATGATCGTTTCGCTCCATAAGACCCTTATTCCTCGTCTGGTATCATTTAAAGCCCTTTGAAGCTGCACTGAAACTCTAATTTTGACCTTCAACCATTTGGAGGCCATTGAAGTCCATTATAAGGAGAATAATCCTGGATTGTTTTCATCAAAAACCTTAATTTCTTTTCGACTGAAGAAAGAACGACATGGACATCTTGGATGACATGGGGGTGAGTCAATTATCAGGAAAATTTTATTTGAAAGTGAACTAATCCTTTCAGATACATGGTGACATGGTGAGAAGGATTCCGGGCATGGCCGCCCACACATTCCATAAATCCTAATGTCACATTGCCCGTTGAACCTTTGGTGTTAGCATTCTATCAGAGAACTGAAATGCCTCATGCATTGCAATGATGCAGAAAGAGAAAGAACTAGCAAGTACAGATACTGAGCTTGAGGTAGCGAGTGACATAACCATGTGATCGGGGTCTGCGCTCCCGTTTGGCTGCTACCTGGCTCCCGGCAGGCAATGCTAGCGGGGGCAAATGCAGACGCTCCAGGGGAAGCAGCTGTCATTTGGCAGGGGGCGGCTTTCCAACAGCTTTTGGAGTTAATATGAGAGTGTGTGCTGACAAGCAGTACTGTGATTGTAGAACAACAAATAGACACATGAGCTCCCGTAGAGACACATCGAATGTGTGTCAGTAAGATGTGAGTGTGCATGTATGACATAGTCACGGTCACAGTTGGGCTGAATGGCATGAAATATCAGGATATGATAGGTATAGATAGATAGATATGTACTAGTTTTTTTATGTTGAGTCAGCCATCCCCTTCATTAAAATCCATCTTATGCTAATAGTTTAGGTAATGGTTTCTAGCTGGTCTAATGTTGCTCCAGGATGGTCCTAACAGCTAGTCAGACAATTTTTATTAGGTTTTTGGAACATGATGTCTATTCAAAGTCTAGTCTGTCCTAAGCTGGTCCTTAGTTGGTCCAACTCATGAGAAACCACCTGGTTTATGTAACATGGGGGCAGCTAATGAGCAGATTACATCAGATAGAAACCATCTTAAGCTGGTTTAAATTTTGATAAAAACTTTTAAAAAGTCATAAAGTTGAATGATTTATAGGCTTGATGGATGGATGGATGGATGGATGGATGGATGGATGGATGGATGGATGGATGGATGGATGGATGGATGGATGGATGGATGGATGGATAGATAGATAGATAGATAGATAGATAGATAGATAGATAGATAGATAGATAGATAGATAGATAGATAGATAGATAGATAGATAGATAGATAGATAGATAGATAGATAGATAGATAGATAGATAGATAGATAGATAGATAGATGAGCGCTTTTGAGCAGATTCGTAAACACCTCTGATTGGCCATTGTGTTGATGTGCTCAGTGGAAATGTCTGTGATTGGCCTCAATGATCAACGCGCGGCAGCCTTTGAAAACGCACAGAACTGTTTGAATTTCAAAGCATTTTAAAAGCGCAAGCGGGAGTGTTTGAAAGCAGGTGTCTATCGGCGGACTGGTCCGCAATAGATGCCTGCTTTCAAATGTTCCCATGTGTATCTGTGTAAGCGCTCGGTGAAGAGCGTCATTGATGACTTTTTACTATGTTTTTACAGCACTGATCATTGAAGCCAATCACAGACATATCCGATGAGCCGTGAACACAATGGCCAATCAGAGTTGTTTGCGAATTCACTCAACAGCGCTCAAAGTGTCACATTTTAAAAATTTCAGTACTAAGTCGTTACTTTTCACAACTCTAATAGATAGATAGATGGATAGATAGATAGATGGATGTGACGCTTTGAGCGCTGTTGAGCGAATTCGTATACACCTGCGCTCAACATATATGTCTGTGATTGGCTATAATGATCAACGCACGGGAGCGTTTGAAAGCACGCGGAAGTGTTTGAATTTGAAAGCGTTTTGAAAGCAGGACTACTGATAGATGCCTGCTTTCAAACGCTGCCATCTATGTAAGCGCTCGGTGAAGAGCGTCACTGATATCTATTTACAACATGTTTTTAAAATGTTGATCATTGTAGCCAATCACAGATATATCTGTTGAGTGTGTGAACACTATGGCCAATCAGAGGTGTTTAAAGGCCAGAACATACCAAGCCGACGCCGACGAACTAGTGGCGATGAAAGCAGACTGCGGGGTTGGCTCACGTCGGCAGCGTCTGTGTCCAAAGTTGGCCTGACACACCAAACCGACGCTCGACAGCCAACGGCCAAGCAGCACGTCAGTTCTGCGCCTGTGTGAGATTAAATGCCCTTCCGAACCAGCAGCGGCAGTAGCTGAACAGCCAATCAGAATGATCAGATGGTCCGACGGACCGACGAGCTCCGACACCGATTCAACATTTCGAATCGGCCGGAAAAAAAGCAGATGAGGACCAACTTCAGCCGACGGTGCAGAACACATTGAGAGAACTTAGTCGGCCGACGAAGAAAAACTGCCCGACAGCCGACCGTCGGCTTGGTGTGTTCCTGCCTTAAGAATCCGCTCAACAGCGCACAAAGTGTCACATTTTTAAAATGTCAGTATCGACTTGGTTTCGAAGTCACTACTTTTGACAACACTAAGATGGACGGATGGATGGATGGACAGAGATAGATGGATAGATGGATAGATGGATGGATGGATGGATGGATGGATGGATGGATGGATGGATGGATGGATGGATGGATGGATGGATAGATAGATAGTTTTAGCAGTGCAATCCTATGAAAGACCCAGGGCAACAGAAGCTGCTTTAGAATATAAAGTATAATTACGAGTACCGCAGAACCTCATTAGTTTGAAATATTAGTACCTCGGTAGAGCTGGCCTCCAGTCTTCCCGTCATGGGGGAATATGAGGGACTGGCTTTGGCAGCCAGTCATTTGTTGATTTTGAAGCAGATCAGTGAAACAGGTGTGCCATGCTGTGTCAACCTCACTCGCCGACGCCGCTGCCTGCAGGGTGGATCAGCAGCGCTCTTGAATTCCGCTCTGAATGATGGATCTTAGGATGCACCATGGCTGGCTGGCAAACTGTCCTCTCCAGCTGATAAACACCTTTAAACACATGACCTCCCATAGTGGAGCGTGCAGGGGTTGGCACAATATCAACAAGAAAATGGATAAAACATTAATGCAGAATTTGCAATATCTGTATATCAGGGATACAGCTCAACAAATCCTCTTATATTATACTGCTGTGAATGTTTAGAAATGGCTGTTTTAATATGTCAGAGTGAGCCCAGTGTAGATGATGCCTGCAGAGACATTTTTCTTACTCATTTGCAAATGTTGCAAGCTTGTTTCCTAAGTTGAGCCTCCAAAGAAGCTTCTATAATTTTAGATTAAGTAACTATCCTTTGTGTAAACCTTTTTTACTGTGGATGAAATATTATTGTAAATGTGAGCGTCACATGTATTGTCCTTTTTATAGACAACATGAAAGTAAAATGGACCCAATTTTCTTGCTTTATACACGCTCTTGATCTTGTGAACTATTCATCATTGTGAATGAGGTTCAGTCTCGTTAATAGGTTTGTTCACTCAAAAATGAAAATTCTGTCATTTATTACTCACCCTCATGCCATTCCACACCCGTAAGACCTTTGTTAATCATCGGAACACAAATTAAGATATCTTAGTTGAAATCTGATGGCTCAGTGAGGCCTCCATAGGGAGCAATGACACTTCCTCTCTCAAGATCCATAAAGGTACTAAAAACATATCTAAATCAGTTCATGTGAGTACAGTGGTTCAATATTAATATTATAAAGTGACGAGAATATTTTTGGAGTGCCAAAAAAACAAAATAACGACTTATTTAGTGATGGCCGATTTCAAAACAATGCTTCAGGAAGCATCGGAGCACAAATGAATCAGTGTGTCGAATCTGCTGTTCGGAGCGCCAAAGTCACGTGATTTCAGCCATTGGCAGTTTGACACGCGATCTGAATCATGATTCGACACACTGATTCATTTGTGCTCCGATGCTTCATGAATTCAGCAGTGTTTTGAAATCGGCCATCACTAAATAAGTCGTTATTTTGTTTTTTTGGCGCTCCAAAAATATTCTCGTCACTTTATAATATTAATATTGAACCACTGTACTCACATGAACTGATTTAGATATGTTTTTAGTACCTTTTATGGATCTTGAGAGAGGAAGTGTCCATTGCTCCCTATGGAGGCCACACGGAGCCATCGGATTTCAACTAAAATATCTTAATTTGTGTTCTGAAGATTTACAAAGGTCTTAGGGGTGTGGAACGGCATGAGGGTAAGAATAAATGACAGAATTTTCATTTTTGGGTGAACTAACCCTTTAACTTGTTTCACGAGTGCATTCGTCCGCCGATGTGAAAAGAATGCCATACTAAAATACTCAAAAATGCTCTACTATTCAGCGGCGCTGCAACACCTTTTCTAAATCTACATCTCAAAAAAGAATCCCAAACAGATCGAAACTGATTCCTGAACATGAATCTTGTTAGTGAATCAATCAGCTTACAACTTGCACAATTGGCACTTTAAAACATAGGCGAGTGAGATACGTTAAAATTTTTTATTTTTTTCAATGATCTTTGACTTCTCTTCCAAATATTTATTTATTAAAATTACTAAAAGAACCATTAGTGGAACTGTTAAGAATCCAGAATTGAAATTTGTTTAATTCAATCCCATCCCACATGGCTAGTTAGCATGGTCCAGTTAGCTGCCCTTTTTTTCATTCATGTTTCACTTTGAAATATGTCACATTACAGTGAAACGGGTTGTGAATGCTGATTCATGTAGAATTTAACATCACATTCTCAGATTATAGATGAGTTGCACACCATATGGAGAATGTGAATGGAAAATGATCACACTGCAGGGACACCACCTATTGAGATGAATAATATCTTAAAAGGTATTTTAGGATACAGTGGTGGTGTAACGCAGTGTTATTTCAGCTGCCCAGCATGATGCATCTACACACCTACTCAATGCCTACTGCATCTCATTCATACACGATCATCTCCCATTCCATTACCTGCTTTCCATGATGGCTGGATGCAGATCCACATAAAACGTCTCTAGTTCCTCAGAAATCTAGGCAGTCACCTCCAGGACACTATGCATTCAAAAGTGACTTCCTTTAACTTGGACATCACATCTTTTCAGTACAAACAGACTGACGCTACAAGACATGCTCCGATCTGGAAAATGTGATGAATTATGCATGACAGTTTTGACTGGTATGCTGTCTTGCAAAAAGTACATATCTTTTCTTAATAGAAAATGATGTCTAATGAACACATTTGAGATGCAAAATAGACATTTGCATATGAATTTTGACATATACAACAGCTTTTAATTAGTTCAAAGACCTCTAATGTCAGTTAGCTTCCACACAAGGAGGGAAAAAATATAAATCAGTTCTAACAAATCAATTCATTTTATGTTTTGCCTTCATTGCCCATCAAATGAACAGTAGTGGGAGTCATAAAGAAAAACAGTTTTTTTAAAAAATGCTGTATTCTCTGTATAGTAGCAGAGAGACATTTTGAAGGCCTTTTGATGCTTTCAAAGATATGAAGAGCTTTTGTCTCATTCTTTCAATAACCACAAAGCAAATAAGTATGAAAATGTTTCAAAGAAAGTTTCTTTCTTTAAATGCCAGTTGACTTTGTTTCTCAGCTGTATGTGATTCACTGAAACGGTGCCAAATAGCACTTTGTGATTTGAAGCAGAGGAAAATACACATTCATTATGTTATCTTGGAACAATTTTGCACTCACCAGTTGATGGAGCTAAGTGTGTCATTGTGTGCGTTAGTGTTGGAATTCATTCTAGTCAAATGTGATAAATGCTTGATGTGTTCCCATTTTAAAACACTACTATTTGAGTAATCAATAATAGCAAGCCAAAAAAATAATTACATAAAATGTTTGTAAACAACATGCAAGTATGTAGCGCATCCAACGTTCCTTGTTTTAGCATGCGCACCAATCCAATTGCAAACCACCAACAGTGACTATAATTATACACTTATGTAAGAAGCTGCAATGTTGTGTTCCACTGTGTGCAAAACAAATAGGTCAGAGGCAAAGATGATGCTTTGGACTTGTATGATCTGTGGATATGTTGTGTTTCTATTCTTTCTTTCTTCAGACTCTTATGTTTTGTTGTGAAGTCTGTAGAAGGTGCCCCTAGTACGTGCCTATCCCCTCTTTTAAAAAGCAGTGGTGTGTTCATAAAGATTCATGTCATGTGTGGTTATAAACTGCCAAAGACTCGTCAACAAAGCTTCCTCTGATCAGTGCTGAGAGACTCTCTTTATCAAAACCCTGGCAAAACAAAGCGCCTGGCTTACACCGCACAAGCTCCCGGTGCTATTTACAGTGTGCGCGCTGTGCCAAAAACAGAACATCGTTCAGAATGTACAATTACATGAAACAGAAAGGCTTGAAACTTGTGTTTGACCCATGAAAGTGCAACAACCACATCCTAATATTAGTTAAAAGCACCTTAAATGACACAATGTCTTGTCAAAGATCGAAGTACATGACATATAAAGTTATTGTGTCCTAAAAAAAAGAAATTGATTCTTGAACTGAAAATTTAAAAAAATAACCTTGGACACCTGTAGACCTGTTGAAGGAGACCTCCAAAACAAAATTAGCAACATTTAAAACAGCGTAATAGGGGGAACTTTAAGAGTGTTTTTAAATTATTAGCGTGATCATGCACCATTAAATATCCTATATCGACAAATAAAATAAAAAAATTAAAAAAAGTGAAATATGGCCGATAACCGATATATTGTGGATCCCTTGGAAAAGAACATCTATGTAATGGGTCTGAAATTACAATTTTAGTTTAGTTTCTCACAGCACATCTTGCACATTTATAGTAATTCGTTTTTTGCAATCATTTCTTCATATTGAGCAAGGTTTAAACATATGTGCTTAACAGAAGGAAACTTCTTCTTAACTAGAAAGCCACAAAGTGTTAGTTAACACTCACAGAAAAACAATATTCTAAATTTGCATATTTCCGTAGTCCAACCTGGATTTCAGCGTGGATGATTAATGCATGTTTTTCTTCTTTCTTATGTTTCTTTCTCCTTTTTTCGCCTCCAGCTCTTGCTGCACTAGTGATAATGTAATAAGAGAGAAAAGGAAGGGCGGGTGCTAATGGTGCTCTAATTAGTTCATACAGCGAATGCTTAATATCAGTGTGCAGTGATTTGGGTCGGACGGCCCAGAATCCTTCATCAGCGAAGTCATCTTGTAAAAACAACTGTGTGTGCATTTTTAAGCAGAAGGGACCACGGCTCCTCACACACTGTCAGTTTTAGTCAGCGCAAGGCAGAAACCATCGGCTGGCAGTGAGTCAAGAGCTGCTCCTCCTGAACATTGATTGTTGTTCTGTTCTTGATTGAACTGGATCCTATAATTTGCACCTCAGTTTATGTGATCAAAGTAAACAGAGATAAACATTAAATGAGGCACCATGTTGCTACAAATGCTTGCGGTGTACCGAATGTGTTCCTCTTTCAAATTAAGGCAGACCTTCAAAATCATTGCTCAATGAATATTGATTTTCATAGTTTAGTCAGTAAGAGTTGGTCAGCTCTGCACTTGTAAGACATTATGTAACTGGTCCTAATCGCACCGCTCCGGGATTTGAAACCACTTTACAGGCATGGGAGATTGGCAAGCTAACAAGGACGCTATAGATCGCAGCCTCTAGTGTCAGTCACTGGTGTACCTCTTGAGGCCAGGGGATTGAGGTTTTACTTGCACAGCTCTTTACTAGCTGGCCTCCGTAACATTCACCCCCCTAAACCTCTCTCACATCCGGGTCACAGCACCAATGTAATCCCTCCAGTTCTATACGCACTGCTCCGAGCTGGATTCGAACCAGTGTTTCTGGCACTGGGAAGCAGGTGCGTTAACTAGTATGCTAAAGACTACAGCCTCTAGCGTCAGTCGCTAGTTTGCCTCTTGAGGCCAGGTTGAGTGAGGTTTTACTTGCAAAGCTCTTTATTATCTGTCCTCCGTTACACTCACCCCATAAACTTCACTCCCATCCGGGTTACGGCACCAATTAAACCCCTCCAGGTTCTACATGCACCGCTCCGAGTGGTATTCGAACCAGCGTTTCCAGCATGGGAGTCAGGCATGCTGACAAGGACGCTAAAGACCACAGCCTCTAGCGTCAGTCGCTAGTGTGCCTCTTGAGGCCAGGTTGAGTGAGGTTTTACTTGCACAGCTCTTTACTAGCTGGCCTCCATTACACTCACCCCCTAAACCTCACTCCCATCCGGGTCACGGCACCAATTAAACCCTTCCAGGTTCTACATGCACAGCTCCGAGTGGTATTCGAACCAGTGTTTCTAGCATGGGAGTCAGGCATGCTGACAAGGACGCTAAAGACCACAGCCTCTAGCGTCAGTCGCTAGTGTACCTCTTTAGGCCAGGGGAGTGAGGTTTTACTTCCACAGCTCTTTACTAGCTGGTCTCCGTTACACTCACCCCCCTAAACCTCACTCCCATCTGGGTCACAGCACCAATGTAACCCCTCCAGTTCTATACGCACTGCTCCGAGCTGGATTCGAACCAGTGTTTCTGGCACTGGGAAGCAGGTGCGCTAACTAGTATGCTAAAGACCACAGCCTCTGGCGTCAGTCGCTAGTTTGCCTCTTGAGGCCAGGGGAGTGAGGTTTTACTTGCAAAGCTCTTTATTATCTGTCCTCCGTTACACTCACCCCATAAACCTCACTCCCATCCGGGTCACGGCACCAATTAAACCCCTCCAGGTTCTACATGCACTGCTCCGAGTGGTATTCGAACCAGCGTTTCCAGCATGGGAGTCAGGTGCTCTAACTAGGACACTAAAGACCACAGCCTCTAACATCAGTCGCTAGTGTGCCTCTTGAGGCCAGGGGAGTGAGGTTTTACTTGCAAAGCTATTTACTATCTGTCCTCCGTTACACTCGCCCCCTAAACCTCACACCCATCCTGTTCACGGCACCAATTAAACCCCTCCAGGTTCTACATGCACCGTTGTACATAGCGTTTCAGGCATGGGAGGCGGGCACACTAACAGGGACTATAAAGACCACAGCCTCTAACGTCAGTTGCTAGTGTGCCTCTTGAGGGACATAATTAAATTAAAATTAGAACATAAAATGAACTCCATTTACACTACCGTTCAAAAGTTTAGGGTCGGTAAGATTCTTTAATGTTTTTGAAAGAAGGGTCTATAAGATTTTTTTTAAATTATTTGTTCAAAAATACAGTAAAAACAATAATATTGTAAAATTATTTCTGTGGTGACAAAGCTGAATTTTCAGCAGCTATTACTCATTCTTCGTTGTGTCACATGATCCTACAGAAATCATTCTAATATGCTGATTTAGTGCTCAAGAAACATTTCTTATTAGCAATATTAAAAACAGTGCTGCTTAATATTTTTGTGGAAACCTTTTTTTTTCATAATTCAACAGCATTTACTTGAAATAGAATCACTTGTAACAATGTAAATCATTCATCAAACTGTGATTTTTCTTTCTTTTTTTTTTCTGCAGAAAAAAAATTCCACCTTCCTGTTGGAAGTAATGCAACTGAATGACACTTGAAGACTGCACCCAGAGAGATGATAAATTGATGATAAATATTGACTTTCAAGCAAATAAAATGCATCACTGAGTCAAATTTCCAACATGATTTGGTAATGAAACCAGATTGGTAAAAAATGGTAAATGGTCCTGTTGATAATCACACATGCTAGCATTGCAGTTGATTTCGCTCTGATGATAATCAAACCTGCAAAGCTAATGTTAGCAAATCTTTTTTGATTCCTTTCAAAAGAAAATTGGGCGATGGATCAGCTTCATGGCTGGAATATGTTGGAATATTTCGCATTTTAAATGGTACACAGTACAGGCAGAGCAACATGATATTTAACCAACCGAAAATTACCTACTTTTCACTATCAAATCAAATTCTGTCCTCTGAATATTCTGTTTTACTCAGTAAAGAAGTTAAATGTTTTGCAGAATGCCATTTTATGTGTCCTTTAAGAGATTTCGACTGGAAAAGGAAGAAAAAGAGGGTCATGCACCCACACCACCAGGCACAAATCTCCAAAACGACACACACCCACATGAGTAATAGAGCGTTCCTCTGTTGTGATATAATAGCATGTTGTACAACACTGAGTCAATGTTAGGGATGGACCTGAAGAGGATTAGTTTGGCTCAGCCAGCGAACTGTACATTAACAGATAGACCAGAGATCCCTGAGGCTTTCGAAAGCCGCCGTTCTGATGGCTCTGCCCTGTCTACATGGCCTAATTCACTATGATGTGTATTGATTAAGTGTGCAGTGGAAATATTCGTTCCTCTGAAGCAAACATTCACACTCAGTTTGTTCTGAGCTTATATGTTTGTTTTGAAATAAAGTTTCTCTTGAGAATTTGAAGAAAAAAGCAGTGACCTATCTGTTTTAGCATCCATTCATCAGTTGGAGGTTTTGGGGTTAGTAGACAGCAAAAAAATAAAAAATAAAAAAATAAATAAATAAAGATGGCTATGGTGTAACCATTTTGTCTCCATTAATTCTTGTTGCTCTTCTTTCCACCAAACACCCTGCAGGACCTGCAAACACGGGATGCTTATCTGAGACCGAGAGGTTGTTGGCTGCAGGATTTTACTTTTAACTTTATCTTGAGTTGAGACCCTGGCACAAACATGCTGCTGGAGCATTGGTCCCCAAAGATAAGAGAGACAGAGATGCATGTAGGGACAGAGAGCGGCACCGACACCTGTTTTGACCAAACACAGGTTTCTGTCTTGAGAGCCACCCTTTGAACTATAAAATAGCTTATACCCAGCTAACCAAAAACAAGCTAAAATTGAGTTATGAGGTTTTTGACCAGCAAATTTCTGAGGATTTCGGACATACGTGTTTTATCTTTCATTACAATGGCAGAGTCTGTGCATCATTAACGTTTTGATCAACTTACGGATTATAAAGTTTATGTAGCTATGTGGGCGCTCTTTTTTGTTTGTTTGTTTTTTTGTAATTTGGCCAAAATCTCGTGTTATTAAAGACAAAGTACTATGCATAGGCTTAGTTAATACAGTCCTGCCTATGACTCGAGGACAAATGCTAGAGTGAGACACTCTTCCAAAGTCCCTTTCAAGGAAAGTCTGTTCACTCAGTGGCCATATTTGCAACGCCTCCAGACTGCTATTTCAGGCATCCAAGACTAAGCCATATCTACTTGAATGGGGTAATACTGAAAAACTCTCAAACACTGCTAGCCAAACTCACAATTAAATACAAAATTTTACATGAGCTGTCCCATAAATGTTGTTTCTCATGTTTATTTTCAGATTAGACCAGCCAATGCGTATTATGTACAGTCCAGACTGTCCTCCAAAAAAACAACCCTATAGGTCGTTTTTCAAGCACCTTATTACAACCTATATTTACGTTTTAAAGTCATGCGCCCTCTGGTGGGCGTAAAAATAATGACAGTGTTGTGTTACGTCTGTCGTCATGAAATGACGTATGACTGTCATTACCAATCAAAATTCATGTTCATTTAAATGCAATGTGTGGACTTTTTACACCATTTGTCCTATTTCCATTTAGCAAAATTAATTTTTTATTAACGACTACACCCACCCCCATCCCTAAACCTAACCTTCGTGATTTATAGTGCATATACACTTTATGAGCACATGTGTTCCCTGGGATCAAACCCACGATTGCATGATCACATGATTGCATATTGTTATTTCAATGCTCTGCCAATTGAGCTACGCGAAACCTGAAATATGACGCCGATAAAAGGGTACAATGCATTAAAATGAAAGTGTCCTGTTGTCGAAATGGGCGCAATTTTAGCAAACGCTCCTATGGGTCATATTTCTGGAAAGTGACAAACGACCTATATGGTCGTATTGGTTGGAGAACATGTTGGTACACTCCAAAGTGTGTGTCTTAGAACAATGATGACTTGTGATGACTTTATCAATCAGCGATTGGCTGTTTTATTTAGAAGGTAGGACTATTCTTCCAGATTGCGCATTGCACTTTAATAATATGAGTGTCTTTGGAGGGTGGAGGTTTATGAGGTTTGACTGACAGTTTGAGGATCCAGTTTTAGTCACAATCTCTTTTTCATTGGTTAAATATTTGCAAAACTCACAGACAGACGTAAATGGTAACCAATAGTATTGATTTATGAAAAAAAAAATTAAATGATGAAATATGGAGATGAGGTTTCCGCCCTACAATGATGGTATGTTCTAAGAATGTTTTAGTTGCGTTCCGATTAAAATAAGAAAATGTTATTTCGTAACATTCTCTGAACGTTCGAAACGTCTAGTTTTTTTAAAATGCCGTTTCTTTTTTTAATGTGAACATTAAAGTGGAACTCAGTAAGATTTGCGAAGCTCCCCCTACAGGTTCCTTCAGTGAATCACACTGTTGTAAATACTCCACCAGCGCAGTAGTTTTGCAAATACAGTACAAGAAATCTCAATGGAGGTGGGTAATTTTCGAAATTGTCTTATAAAGTCATAATATATACATTGTTTTTGAATTACCGTAAAGCATTTTGAATGTGAACATGAGGCAAGATTGTGTCGGGTCGGCGAAGCTCAACTTGCAAGTGCTGTTTTTTTGGCGTAGACGTGCCAGAGGGTTAGTGCTCGTCTCAAACACACCACTACAAGTCAATTAACCATCGTAAGGACTTAGAAAACTATTTATGAAGGTAAAAAAAAAGTTACTTAGTTCTGCTTTAAGGAAAATGTTTTTTATTTTATCATTCTTCAAACATTATGGGATTGTTACTTTTGAATGTTCTTTGAACATTCTGAAACAAGTAGGCCTAGTAGCATTTCAGAAATAAAAATAAAACATTTTAAAAATAAAACAACAAGGAAAAAGGACATAAATGTGTTAATGTTTTGAGACAATTATTAAAGAATACATTGATTGAACATTCTGTCAATGTTCCTGGGAGATTGTTTGTTTATAACTTTCAGAGAACCTTCCCAGAATATTAGCCAAGTTCTGAGAACATTCCCTGTATGTGCTAAAAGCATATCAATTTACATAGATAGATAGACAGACAGACATCCTAGCTTTCTGCATCTGTTTTTTACAGCTTTTAAACTCCCTTGAGAATTATGGATGTTAAAAGCCCATAAGCACTGACATCTGTTATCAGTGCAGTTTGCATCAAACATCGGTTCATGTCAAACAAGGCTGCTTGCTTTACCTGAGATGGCCCTGCACCATCTCACGAACACTCATTTTATTTTTTAATGTGTTGTTTCTTTTTAAATATGTGAGTGCAATTCATGTCACAAGAATATTTTGCATTCTCAGCGTTGCCAAAAACGAGTGCATATACAGTGGACATTAGTGCTGTTTCTACATTCAGTTTTCAATCCATTAGTTAAGCATTCATGTCTGCATGTGCACATTTGCATTAAAGATGTTTTTACCCCAAGTTCCCCTTGTATTGTAAAATATTTCTGATGTGAAAGCTTTTAGTTTGGGCCTGTATATGCTGCATGACAGTGATATGCCAGTTTTGTTCATTGAAATGAAGCTGCAATAAAATATAAATATTAGATGAAAAACTTCAACCAAAATTACAAATGTTGCCTTGGCAACTAACTTAAAGTACTAAATTAAATTTACTAAAACCAAACCGCAAATAAACAAGAAGCGAAATATAATTTTTTTAAAGAAAAGAAATAACGAAATTACTAAACTTAAAATAAAAACTAAAATATAAAAATGAAAAATTAAAGCTAATTTAAAATATGAATAAATACTATAATAGTATATCAATAATACTAAAATAACACTGATATGCTAGGCCTACAAGCGCTTTTCAGTATGTCCCATCTCAACTTCCTGTTTCAAGGAAATATGTAAACACAAACAGTAAGACAATAGCAAATCCACTCACTGGCTATGGAAAAATAATGTTTGGTAATTTAAATGATTGGCAAATTAATTAAAATAGCAGAAGTGTTTTCTCTGCTGGGAAAAGTGGTGCACTGGAGAAAAATAAAAAAGCAAACAGTGAAATAAAACCAACAACAAAAGCACAAATCCTTTCTTTCAAGAGAAAGCATATTTTCAAGTCATTTCTTTCTCCTGCTCCTATTTTGCCAATACCTTTGAAATAAGTTGCTTCTTTTTATCCTTTAAGTCTGTTTTCTCACTCTTCTTAGCTCTCACATTCTCTCTCTGACAGCTGAATATGATGTAGCAGAGGCATAACCTAACCTGACATTTCTCTCTACCTATCCCATAAACACACGAGTCCAAGCTAATGATCAGGAAGCTCTTTCAGCAGACGTTTTACATCTGCCTTTTTAGGCTGACTTTCTGAAATGTCATAGAGGCTTTTGATTGCTGGAGAAATACCAAGAGTAGATGACTAGACAGAGTATTAACTCTTAACGTAGAGATCTTAACTTCCGTTTCATTGTACCTATGCTGGGGAAGCTACTTTCAAACTAATTTGTGTTAGCCTTTTTTTAAGTTGTACTTTCTCATTTCCTTTTCTTGTGTCATTTTCTTGCCTTTTAAGATGCAAGGACGAGATGCGATAACTAAAGCAAGACGTATTTGTAAAATTGAATATCCTGTTCACTCAAGCATCCCTTCAAAGTGCCATCTCTGCAGCTGTGTTACCTCACTGTTCTTATGGGATATGCTGTTATGTTGTTGGAGCTTGATTAATCAAGACATCCTTAATATATCTTAATAAACCAAGATGCACTGTTGAAATATGTGAAACATATGTTATTGTTTTAACAACAAAGGTAGGTAAAACATGACTTATGAATATGAAGTGAAGGTGGAGGAGAATTTATGCATGTTGTCTTGTGTTTTCTCTTCTGGAAGCTTAATCTTTACTTGAATCTCACCTCCTCAAAATGCATTTAAATAACTGACATGTCCTTCTTGACCTCAATCGATTTCCGGGTCACTGTCTGGAGGACGGAATAGCAAAGAAACGAGTATGCAGTATTTAGAGTATTGAGAGGCATTCATTGAGCTGTCTTATCTCCCTATATATATATATATATATATATATATATATATATATATATATATATATATATATAGGGAGATAATATATATATATATATATGCTATTCAAATTCCAAATTCAGCTTTTGTCTTTGTGAGTGAATCTGAAGCATTATTTTAGCCAGCCACTCATGTTATGAACGAATCGTTGAATGAATTATTTAAATTTCTTTTAAAATTCACATGCTTAGTGCCTGAATTATTCAGTGTTTTAAAACAAATTGGTTGTGAATGATTCAAATGACTCACTAAGATAGATATTTATTTGTTTAGTTTCTAAATGAATTGGAAGGACGTTCCTTGAATGAATCAATCTTTTTTCACAGATGATTAAAGGAATTATTCAAATGGCTTACTCATGAAGACAATCAAGCCCTGTCCCAAATGGAACCCTAATGCCTTGCGATCTTTCTCCAAGTCCACACTTATGTGACATAATGCCGCATTGACTTTTGGGTAGAAGTCTGCTGCGGAGCTCGCAGGCTTGGCAAAACTATGCATCGAGGGCTCATATCGGCTGCAAAGGGTGGCTCGCGAACAAATGGGACGCCCTACGGTCTTGTGGACTTAATGGACATGGAGGCCATTAAGTCCACAAGCGCACATGATGTGTGCCATTTGGGACAGGGCCTCACATGTTTCCTTTTTGAATGAATCTGTGTTTTTGAACAAATCAGTTGAGCGAATAATGCAATGACTCACTCAGTTACAGTTACTCATTTCATTCCTGAATGAATCAGTGTTTCTGAACACATCGTTTCAGTTAATAAATCAAATGATTCTCTGATAAAGAAAGGTAACTGCAGAAAGAGTCAATAAAATACTCACAGACTGACTGAAATGTGCACACACAAACAAGCGAAACAAAACAAAATATGTGAAATAAAATATAAATATATATATTTATACTAACTACAGGGTATAAAATGAATAAAGATCCTAATAAAAAAAGTGATAAACAGCAGTATTTAACAGCCTAAAAATGTAAATGTGTACACTACAAACATAGCTGTAAAATAAATCAGTGAATCATTCTGAATGAACCGAATCCCCAAACAGCTGAGTAATTGTTGTGCTACTGAAAATGTAGTGAAGTTAGCAGCATAGCTACTTTTTCTCACCAACAATGCATTTTATGTTGCGTCACAAAAAAAAACACTAGTAAACTGCTTATCAATCAATGTCTGGCTTGTGAAAGCACAAAAATATCTCCACTAGCATTGATTTCCCAGCGTCAACACAATACAGCAGACTGTCATTTCAGGTGACAGGAAACATACGTCCACATCTTTCAACAAACAGATCACACCTGATTCTTCACCAAGCGCCATCACAGTGTTTATTTCACACATATTTAACTGCAATCATTTGAATAGATGAATAGCGGAGTCCTTGCTACCGATGCTTGATGGCTGTAATTGTAGAAAGTCCCATTTGTGATCTAATTGGAGCACAAAGTGCACTTGACCTCGGTGATCTGACAGGGCTCGTTTGGTTTAAGTGATAGCTCTGTTAAAGCGAGGTGGATTCAGCGGCCAAGTCTCACAGCGGTATCTCACGGCGCTGTAATTTCCAGGCCCCTCGGCCCAACGGGCTTCTCTGGCCATGATAAGCCATGGCGGCGTGACAACACTGAAGGCCATGTGCGTGCGCAGTGTACCTACTTGCTTGCTTTTTTAATTGCATGCTGTGCAAGATTTGCTGCTCGGAAGATGTGTTGATGGGAGAGAGGAAGGGTTATTTTTCTCATCTAGCTCCCCTTCCCTCCCACTTTGCATTGTGTCGACACTGATTATGCAAACCGCCCCCGCTGCAGGAGACGCTGGTTATTTAAGTGCAGAACCTTTAGTGAACTATCCTCACTCTGGGTAATCTTTTCAGGTTTATCTGATGCTAACGGTGTCTGTAATCAGGAAATATACAAGCAGATGGGTGTAGCTCTGTATGCGGACACAATCCCTGCAAAATCCCGTCTGAGATTCCTCTTTGCATGAATGCGTTTGTGTAAATTACACAGATGTAAATGCATAGATGAAATGGCAGCTGCGGCTCTTAAAATTCTCATGGATGGGTCTGACCCTCTATAACCCTCAAGGTTTTCTAAGGCTACGCTTGTAAAGCAAGGCAAAGCATTTGTCACATTAATAAATCATAATTTGTGGACCTCAAGAAGGGTAAAATCACAGCAACAAGAACTCAAGCAGTGGATATATTTTAGAGTTAATTTGCAACGCATTTTACCTTCATAATGTGACAGAGAGAAACAGGATATCAATGAGAAAAAAAAAAAGATTAAAAAGTGATATGTAAAAGAGGGCTTGGTTGCATCAACCAAAAGGAAAATAGTTATCATATATTAAAGGGGACCTTTTATGCAAAATATTATGTTTGAATATAAATATGTGTCGGCAATGTGTATACACAACCAACCTATAATGGAAAAAATCTCTTTTTTAATCCCCATAAATCATAAGCAGTGTCTTAGAACAAACTGTTTGCAGATTCTAGCATTGTGACATCACTAGGGCTGGGTATCGTTCAAAAATTTTCGATACCGAGACGATACCGATACCTTGACTTCGATACCGATACCTAAACGATACCTTTTTCGGTACCAGTTTTAAAAAATCTGTTTAAACAAGATTACATAACCTCAAAAAAACTTTGGTTTTATATTTTAACTTTGTTGACTTTTTATCAGACTCAAAGACTCATCTCCTGAGCCACTGCGGGGAACAAAAAAAGCACAAATTAACAAAATTTACCCAACACAATAAATCAGTGCAAATAGTTTTAATAAAGTTTAGTTTTCAATGCAAAATATTAAGTATGTGAGGCTCTTTTTAAATCACTCAGCAATTGTTCTTCAAAAAATTTATTATTATTAACAAGATCAAAGCGGAAGTAAGAGTGACGCAAGTTCGTTGCGTCTTACCGTGAAATAAGAGTTCTGTGTCTTCATTAAAATCACCACATTAATGATTCATCTCTCATCCACCCGCAATTAATTTGAATGTTATTTTTTTATTACTTGGCCCGACCCGCAAATTATCCGCAGTATCAGGAGGACGCTGATACCCCTTTTCAGCAGAATTGTTCGCGTTCTGGAGCCAGAGGCAGAGCCTGTGCTCGTGCAGGCGAACGAGCCTGTCACGAACCGGTCGCGTGTTTCCATAGACTTGAGGGACGAACGCTGATGTAAAGCTGCTGTGTGTTGTACCTGTCCATAACTAGTCTAAAAAACATTGCGCGTTCCGCTGTTTCTGCAGGCAGTGCTACACTTTTGTTTTCTGTTAACAGTATCTGTAGTGAACCGGCTGCTCACATAAACAGCCGTTTCTCACCCGTCCATTCGGAGATAAACTGAAAACGAAACCGTTGATTCACTCGCCCTCTCGCACATTTAGATATAAATAACAATGTAGCGCAACGTTACTTGCTCCTCAACGAGACAGCGAAAGCATTTCTCCGCGCCTCTCCTCGATCGGCTCCATTCTGAGGTACCGAAATTTGGTACCGAATGACAAGACACTTTTCGATACTCGGTAGTATCGAGGCAGTTCGATCGGTACCTAAAAAGTATCGAGTTCGGTACCCAGCCCTAGACATCACATTGCTTAAACCCCGCCCACTGCTGACAGGCCCTATCAGCATAGACCCCGCCCGCAGTCCGCCATGTTTATCTCCTCGCCAGAGCATTCAAGTAAGAAACGTATTCCTATTAAAGCTACTAAAATTATTCAGTGAATTATTTTCTGTTTTTCTTTAGTTGTTTGATTCATATTAACAGTATATTTAGCAGTAGGTGTAATGTATTCTATGTAATGTACATAACACGTGATGATATAAGCGGTACGTAGGAAGTACGAGGATACACGTGAAGGGGCTAGATAAAAAATGTAGTTCAGTAACCACCTGGTGTCGTCTGATTTCAATAAGGTAAAAAACACAACAATACCTGGTTCAAATCCCACTTCTGACACCATGTATTGTTGAGTTTTTTACCTTAAATAAATCAGACGACACCAGGTGGTTACTGAACTCACATGTTTTATCATCACGTATTACGTACATTACATAGAATACATTACAGTAGGTACTATATATTATGATGCTTTCACTTTAATACACAGATCTAATATACACATGCTATTTCTTTACTTGCTGTTTACATTCACAGACATAACCGACTGTGTTTATGTGTGTTTTCAACATAACGTTGTCTGTTTAAGCATGATAAGATGTGAAAGAGAACTTAGTTTAATACTCACAGGATGCGCCGTCTGACATCCAGCTTTCTGTGCGCTCAGAAAACCATATATCAGAAGTTTAGACTGATATGGCTTTAAAACGCATGCAGATAATACATTTTCATGATGATGAAGAATTGTAATGTCACATGAGCATGACCGCGATAGAGATCATTATCAGATATTTTAGTTTCTGGCAGAGTATCCGAGGCACAACCTGTAAACGCTCCGCTAAAGCAGGGTGGGGAGCAGCAGCTCATTTGCATTTAAAGATACATGCATGAAAACAGCATGTTTTTCCTTCCACTCAAAAATGGGCATTTACTACATGGAGTGATCTGTGGGGCATTTTGAGCTTAAACTTTACAGACATATTCTGGGTTATATTGCATCTTAAAAAAAGGGGCATAATAGGTTGATAAATTATATAATTATGTGTATCACTGTACATTCTCAAATGTTTTTGTGTACATGTCAGGGACTATATGCTCCACTGGATGGATGTAATATAATTAATTTGTTTTTATAATGAAAAACGTGTCCTTGTTTTTAAGTGGTAACTGTTGTATTAAAGCTAAAATGCACTTGAGGCTATGCTGTACTGAGAAGGAAATGCAGCAGTCCAAAATTGGTTTTATGCAGACATCTAATGCTAAGATTTGGGATGTTTATATTTGATATCTCTGTTTTGTGATCATTCCATTAATACCTGACGTTTCCAAGGAGGGATCACAAAATCTAAGTACTTTTAGGTTTATTTGATGAAATAGCAAGTCTCCTAGCAATCACTCCTTGCAGTCTGATCCTATTCAATGCTGTGCAGGTGTATGAGGAAAGCAGGTGTATAATTTTCAGATTTTTTTTACACATGGCTGTCTCTCCAAATGTTTGTTAAACTGATTTTATTGCCATTTAAAGTGCCCCATTATGCTTTTTCGAACATCACATTTCATTTATTACTCTAGTTTCATTTATTACTCTATTCTTCTGCTAGAATTGATATGGTAAAACCAATGCCATCATTACTGTTCGTATCACTGTGTATACAAGCACTGAGGCTTTTACTCATTTCCGCATTTGATTTGTTCAAAACTGAATTTTTGCTCACAAGTTTATCATTAACTGCCAACATGCATGTATCTCGTGATATGGATTTCCCCATTAATATTCAATTTGGAAGTGTTTCTGTTGCACTTTTCTAAGTAGTAAGTTGCAAATTCAGATGGCCTGAGCTATTCATTTCAAGGTTGTAGGTTTAAACCCTGCACTTGAACCATTGTGCTCTTGATCAGTACACCAGAGAGACTGTCCATAACACATCAGGGACAGTAGATGTTTTCCTCGTTTAAACAATACTGTCAGCTTACAGTAACATGAGAGGCTCTTATACAACTCTATAGTGCTGCATTATTCACACAGCTGAGTTGGTTGCCATGGAAACCATCCACACACACACACACACACACATAATATGGCTTCAAAAACCAAGAGCTACCCACATCATCAGTGTGGATGACAAACACAATCAGACCAATAAGAGCTCCAAAACACAATCACTTGGGATGACAAAAGGGTAGCACTCTAATTATGGCGAGGTTTATAAGGTGACGCAGTGATAATTGGTTAATATGTGTCAGCAGAGGAATGCTTGCATCGCTGATCTAGTTTCTCATGCAGCGAGAACAACTCTTCCTGAGACACTTTTTATAATCTGAGAGTGAGTGAGAGTGAGACAATGACAAATAAATTAGTCTTCATTAATAGTGTTGCAGTACGTGCAGTGCTAGTGCCCCTTATACCCCGCCCCCCTCTCCCATTGGCCAGTCAAACGAGCAGCCCCACCCCAGACTCACACCATTAGTTGAGCCATAACTTAAAGGGTTAGTTCACCCAAAAACGGTTCTGTATGCCGTTCCACATCCGTAAGACCTTCGTTAATCAGTTCATGTGAGTACAGTGGTTCAATATTAATATTATAAAGCGACGAGAATATTTTTGGAGCGCCAAAAAAACAAAATAATGACTTATTTAGTGATGGCCGATTTCAAAACACTGCTTCAGGAAGCATCGGAGCACAAATGAATCAGTGTGTCGAATCTGCTGTTCGGAGCACCAAAATCACGTGATTCAGCCGTTGGCAATTTGACACGCGAGCCGAATCATGATTCGATACAATGATTCATTTGTGCTCCGATGCTTCATGAATTCAGCAGTGTTTTGAAATTGGCCATAACTAAATAAGTCGTTATTTTGTTTTTTTGGCGCACCAAAAATATTCTTGTCACTTTATTAATATTAATATTGAGCCACTGTACTCACATGAACCGATTTAAATATGTTTTTAGTACCTTTATGGATCTTGAGAGAGGAAGTGTCATTGCTCCCCATGGAGGCCTCACGGAGCCATCGGATTTCAACTAAAATATCTTAATTTGTGTTTAACGAAGGTTAATGAAGGTTTAATGGGTGTGGAACAGCATGAGGGTGAGTAATAAATGACAGAATTTTCATTTTTGGGTGAACTAACCCTTTAACGTTGGACATCTCAGAGGTTATGTTTTGTGCATGATGCCTTAAAGTATGTGGAACAAAAAATTTCATGCAACAATGTTATGTTACTATTTATGAAGTAAGTGGCATTTAGGGAAATAAGACCTATTTTAAAAATCCACGTTTGTGTAAAAATATTTTTAATCAAAGAAGATCCATACAATTTGCCAATGTAGTAATGGATGATTTGGGTATTCCATGCATAAGAAAAAATTGCAAACTTTGCAGTATTTTGAAATTGAATATGAAATAAATAATCCACGAAGGGTATTATGTCTGTACACATACACAAAACGTTTTTGCTTTGTTACAATACATAATAGAAACAAATGATTAAATAATAATTACAAAGTAAAAACAAGTCATTAAAATGATTATAAAAGACAAATTAAAAAGCAACAATATAAATAACATTTTTAAAGCATTATACAGAGCACAAAAAACACCATAAACTATACAGTATAAGCTGTATTCTGTAGAAAATACACGTATTGTATGTAATAGTATGGTGCATTAAACTTGAAAATTTTAATTTGAAATTACAACACTTCAAATATTTAAACAGACTGAACATTATGTAGGGCAGTAAACATGGCAAATACACACCAGAAAATAGTATAAATGTACACACACACAGATGTGTAACTCATATTTGACTATTCAATATATACAGATGCTATAAAAAAATCAGCTATTTTAAAGCTAAAATATATTCCTGGAAAAAAAATTCCTCTGAGTGGTTTTAAATATTTTATAAAACAAAGGGGAAATGTTTGTGGTGGCCTGTTTTATCTTGTTTTATCCATTGCTGGCAAAACCAACCAAGGCCAGCATGTGGTACTTAGATAAAAGCTGCTGGTTTGCCCACAATCAAAGCTTTCCATTCGGTTTTCTCATGACCTTAATATTCCTCTTCAATTCTGCTTTCCACTTCACTCCCATCTGCCAGGCGCCGGTCCATGCGTTTCACAGCTCAGATTATAATCTACTTGGTCAGAATTACCATGCAAACCCCCAGTTGGGTCCAAAGGAACCGGGATATCCTCACTTTGTATGTTGACGATGGCGTGTGTGCTGATGGAGATTGAGTCCAGCTTCAGGATTAGTGTGATGTAGTAAGATCCATAGAGCTCTTTCCTTGAGAATGATAGATGGTAAGTAATCCATACTTTGGATTATATCATCCCAGCAGTGTCCCATTAAAGCCACTCAACACATGTTCCTTCAATCCATCATGCTCAAAATAGCTTTTACACCCTTGTGTCTTGCCCTAAACAAATCTGACTATGCATTTAAAGGCTTCTTTAAAGGATAAGTTCACCCAAAAATGAAATTTCTGTCATTAATTACTCACCCTCATGTCGTTCCACACCCGTAAGACCTTTGTTCATTTTCGGAACACAAATTAAGATTTTTAGGGTTTTTATCCTTCATTGACAACAACAAAATTACCACATTCAATGTCCAGAAGAGTAGTAAAAACATTGTTAAAATAGTCAACATGACTGCAGTGGTTCAACCTTATTGTTATGAAGTGACGAGAATATTTTTTGTGCGCAAAGACAAAATAAAAATAATGGCTTTATTCAACAAATTCGTCTCTCCTGTCATTCTGCTACGCTGTTTTCATTGCAATGCTTCCAGGTTCTACGTCCAAACGGCGGCTCAGTATTGGCCGATGCCTGTTCACGTAAGCAGCACAAGGCATGTGTGTGTGCAAACGCAGGAGCGGGCCATAATGAGTCGGCTTTCTGACATAAACACGGAAATGCAGCACTGCAACAACTGTGTAACAGACTGACAGGGAAGAGGAAAAATTGTTGAATAAAGTCCCTATTTTTTTGTTTTAAATGAACAAAGGTCTTACGGGCTTGGAACGACATGAGGGTGAGTAAATAATGACAGGAATTTCATTTTTAGGTGAACTAACCCTTTAAGGCCAAGCACACATTACAAGACAGTCATCACCTTGCGCATTTTAATTCACCAAACAAATAGCCACAGTATTTCAGTGCTAATTTTCAAAAAAAAAAAAAAAAAAAGCCCAAAATTAATTAAATACCCCCTCTGGTTAAAATGAAAATTTTAACTCTTTCCCCACCGGTGTTTTTTTTTAAGATGCCAACCAGCGCCAGCATTTAAAAAAAAAAAAATTTTTCATGCCCCCCAGAATATTTTGTTGTATGAATATCTGAACATTACGGAAGAGGATTAGGGCCATGCAATAATAAAAAAAATAAAATCATCTCGAGATTAAAGTTGTTAAATTTCAAGAAAAAACTCTAAATGTCGAGAAAAAAAGTCAAAATAAAATGTTGAGAATAAAGTCATTAAATTACGAGAAAAAAATAGTTAAATTTCAAGAAAAAAGTCAAAATAAAATGTTGAGAATAAAGTCATTAAATTACGAGAAAAAAATAGTTAAATTTCACGTAAAAAGTTGAGATAAAATGTTGAGAATAAAGTAATTAAATGACAAGAAAAAACTTGTTAAATTTCGAGAAAAAGGCCGAGATAAAATGTTGAGAATAAACTCGTTAAATTACGAGAAAGAACTCGTTAAATTTCAAGGAAAAAGTTGAGATAAATTGTTGAGAATATTGTCATTAAATTACGAGAAAAAACTCGTTAAATTTCAAGGAGAACTAATTTGTTAAATTATGAAAAAAAAAATGGTTAAATATCAAGAAATAAAGTTGAGATAAAATGTTGAGAATAAAGTCATTAAATTACGAGAAAAAAGTTGTCAAATTATGCAAATTTAATGACATTTTTCTCATAATTTAACAAATTTGTTCTCGTTATTTAACAACTTTTTTCTCGTAACTTAATGACTTTATTCTCAACATTTTATCTAGACTTTTTTCTTGAAATTTAACGAGTTTTTTCTCGTAATTTAACAAGTTTATTCTCAACATTTTATCTTGACCTTTTTCTCGAAAATTAACAACTTTAATCTTGAGATGGTTTTATTTTTTTATTATTGCTTGGCCCTAATCCTCTTCCGTAGAACATACCAAAAGAAAGAGCAGAACATTTTATTCTAGCTTCACACATTCTTTTTTATAAACACTCGAATGAGGGTAAGTTTCATAAAAAAATTTATAACATTTTTTAAAAAATTAACAAAAAAGCTGAGAAAATCTTTTTTTTTTTTTTTGTCAAAGACTATGTCCAAATCAGATTCAGAACAATGATCAAAACATAAACGGAGTAGATCGAGTCCATCAACACCTCCAAAGCTTGCACAGTCCTATAGCTCATCCTGGGTCGAAGAAAATTCTGTCAATGGCGGGGAAAGAGTTAATGTTGTTTAAATGTTTATGTGGTGTTTTTGAAATGCTTTAAGACAAATTGTGTGCAAATTCATCAGTTAACACTATTACAGAGTATTTTCTCCTTGAGACTGCAGTGTATCAAAGACAGTCTCAGAAACATGGTCTGAAACCACCCGTTTCCGACCGTCACATACATGTAGGTAACCAATTATATTGTGTACCAATGTATTGTAACCAATCCTGTCAATGTGTGGGCGGGGCTTTTCTTCACTGACTTTCTATGATGTTCAAAGCATTTCAAAGGATGGTGATTTTTAGAAGCCAGCTGTCTGACTCTGAAATGGTGAACAGGAACATGGTTTGCGTAACATTAGCAACACATTACTAGCTGTTTGATAATGCAGTCAAGCCAAAGGCTAATCATATCAATCACCATTATGTGTCCAACATTGTAGAGAGCAGTACATAAAACGCATTACCATTCTGATACATCGACCCTGTATAATTTGCTTTTCCTCTTTTTGTTCTGAATCAGTTTCTGGTTCAAACATATATGGCTGTATTTCCACTTGCCATTGTGTAGCATTTACGACAGTTGACCGAGTGGATCAGCAGGTCTGAGCTGGTGCGATTGAGTGGAGACAGGGACTAATTTGCATATTTATGAGTACTCCTATACTAAAGGAAGCAAGAGCTATGTAGAGCTATTTTAGTTCAGAAATGTTAGTTTTAATAGTTCACTGGTTAAAATCAAATAAATAAGTTATGTAATGTAAATTAAATGATAAAATAAGAATTTTTTTTCTTTTGGTCTGTACTGAATGTCCCATTTACACTGACGCTTTCTGTAACTGTAACTGAAAGAGATGATATGCAAATGACATCCTGTCCTCGCATTTCAAACACATCAGCTTGTTGTACAACTACATGGGGCTGGAAATGAGATGACAAAGATAAACATTTAACACATTCGCTGTAGGAATCCTCATTCATGCTTAGATGCTCTAAACCACTGGTGCTCGACTGGGCAGCTGAAACACAAAAATGAGTCTGTTCTGGTTGTAGAAAAGAGGAAAATAAGTGATATATTCACTCTAAAAATGCTGGATTTTTTAGCCCATGTTTGGGTCAAACATGGACAAACCCAACCGTTGGGTTTGTCCATATTTGACCCAAACATGGGTTGAAACAACAGAAAATTTTTTAGAGTGTATGCACATATTTAATATAGATAATAAAGAGAGGTGAAAACTCTTCTAATTTTGCAGTATTTTGACTTGGTAGAAGCACATAAAATTAGCCAGATGTCAACATAGACAGGTTGTGTGACATATCTTCATCATCAAAAACACTGAATAAAAATGCATTAGGTAAAAGAAATTACAACCAAAGCTATAGGGTTCGCTTATAACAAGGATAAATATGGGTTGTGTGAACCACAACGTGAGATGAATTATTGGCTGCCAAGAGCATGAAACCATCGAAATTCAATTTTGGTACTTGCCACTTGAAGTACATTGTAAAATCTGGGTCCTGAAGCAAGAGCAGTTGAGAAACATTGATATAACGTCGGTAAACTGCTGTAATGCACATACAGTTTAGAATGGTCCACTTTAGACACTCTACAACTAGTAACTACATGTCACCTATCAGTCATTAGAGTGTCTGCTTAATATCTGATAACACTTTATTTGATGCTCCCCCAACAGACATTCTACTGACTATAAGTAACTTTGAAACTACTTGTCAACTTACTCTACTAACCCTAACCTAACAGACTACTACAGTCTAATACTCTAATGAGAGTTAGTTGACATGTAGTCGCAAAGTTACTTATAGTTAATAGAATGTCAATAGTGGACCATCGAAATAAAATGTAACCAAATAATTTGCATAGTGAAGAACATTCAATCATAACAATCTAACAATCTTTACATTCATCATAACGATTTGTCTTTGAAATTAACTGACTTGTGTTTTATTAAATAACACATAGTGCCATAAGCACTCTCAGAGACCTACAGTAAGAGAGGCATTTCGAGCCGTGTGTTCATTTTGTTACTAGTCACCCTAAGGGGGTTTTGAGGGGACGTGTCAGTAGTTGAATAAGCAAACATTTAGATTTTAATCAAGGTTTCCACGCAGCTATAGGAAAGATCTTTGATCTCTAGCAGATAATCGCTGTTTATGCTGCACCAACATGAAGGAAATGATAGAGAATGAATGAATAATGTCCTCTGTCAAAGTGATGTGAGAAAATAAGCAGCCGGCGTCACGTCATCCATTACTGAGTGTGGCACTGGTGATCTGACAATGTCTGAATTCCTCTGGGATGGTGTAATGAAACTATATTTCGATCCTTCATTCATAGGAGAAGAGACAAAGAATTGTATTTAAAGAGCTACAAGTCAATGTGCTGTCATTATTTATTCTCATGTCCTTCCAAATTTGTGTGCAGTTATTTTTTTGTTTAACACACAAGTAAAATATGTTTGATGTACTGTTTTTTTTAAATGTACACAGACTGGAAAGTGCTTTATGGTTAATAAAAAAAAATAAAAAAAATTGTTAATTGCAATAATATATATATATATATATATAATATATTGCAAGTGTGATATTGCTTCAACAACAAGATAAAATTGGGTGACTTTCATAGCTCTAAACTAAGTTAATGAAAATTAAAATGAGCAATGTGCATCTCTGAGCAACACACAATCATGTTTTGTTCCATATTAAATCCTTGCTTTGGAATGAATCAGTTGGATAACTGATTCAATTAATGACTCATGTGTCACTTGTTTTGTTCATGAATGAATTAGTGTTTTTTAACAAATCGGTTGAGTGAATGATTCAATATGTCACTGATTATGACAGTTGTTTCGTTTGTAAATGAATCCATGTTTTGAATGAATTGGTTAATTAAATGAATCAATGACTCACACATAAAGACAGATACTGCGTTTGAAATTGAATACTTTCCTACTATTTAGTATGTGAAAAACATTACACCAAAAGAGTAGTATGAGTACATAGTATTCAAAAAACAGTATTGATGACCTATACTACTTCTGCAGAGATTCTGGAGTTCTCATTTGAGGCTTTACTATCCCATGAGGCCACGGGAGAGGATTTATGAATAGCAGTGAAGTGATGCAACTGATGCTGGTAGGTCACATGACAGTAAAATGGCAATTGTACTACATCTGAATTTAATTCATACTACCCACATTCGTAGTCATTTTAATTAACCTGCTAAGTATGCGATTTCGGGTGCAGTTTATAACTTGTCGCCACCTACTGTCATCACTATTTTTGATACTTTTCTCCTTGTTTGTTTCACAGAAAACATTCCAACATGAGAGTGATAGTAAATAATGACAGATTTTCATTAGTTCTATGAACTATCCCTTTAAATAAGCTGCAGGCGGCCTTTGGAGCTTCTGCTATTAATATCCTGCTATTTAATCAGTTATTATTTAAAGCAGGGATATTTTTTACAAAGCCAGCAGCACACAGGCTGATAAAACTAAGTATGTAGACTTTTTGAGACAAGGATCTAGTTTTACACACATACTTCTGGTCCGGTCTACCTGATCATTTGTATTCAAAAGGCCCCCGTGGGCTGTTACAGGAATGAGAATGATGATAAATACAGCAACGCAGCAGGTCCCAAGGGAACGGCCATCATCATCTTGATTTTTATTGGCCTTTCATTCAAGCACCTCCATATTGCACTCCGCCATGCATTTTTTTCTTCCAGATAAAGGGCATTCAAACCCATCCAGACATCTTCAGACTAAAGAAGACAGGCTTTTTTTTTCAGACAGCTTGTCAACAAACAGATTTGTTTGTGATGCAGCTATTTTTGAGTAGAAACCCAGCTAAACATGTTATGATTTTTGTTAAAAGGTGAAGTGCGTTGTGCAAACAGAATAGCAAAAGATCATTGGGAGAAAACACAGTTTAGTTCTGCTTTAACTCTGCGCTGGCAAATATTAATGGTAATATTTGAGTTTTAATGCCACAGAAAGTGGATTGCTTGAAGCGACAATGCCGAAGCCCTCTGCTGTAGTTAGCATTGAGCCAATTTTGTTTGTAGGGCACAAATTCAACAACGAACACAATGACTTATCCATTATTGTTCACTTTAGGTATCGATCCGCAAGAGCTACATTAGAGGAGTTCTGTGCCCTATCGAAAGCTAGAACAAACCCCGCTGTTCCGGCTCTGCCTCGACAGCACCAGGCGTCTCCTGAAACATTGATAACTGTTAGCCGACTCTGTGATATTTCACCAGGGATGCTGAGGGAAGCAGGGACCTTGTGGCCCCAATCGTGCTTTACAGCTCAAGCTAACAGTGCGGTAATGAAGTTCCCCCATCGCCCCTTCCCCATCCACTCCGCTCCACCTGCCTCACACACGTCAAGTAATGAACTGACGGAACATACATGCATAAAGCCATCAAAGTACATCAGCATGCTACAGGAGGGGCCTTTGCCCTTTGCATGCATTAAAGCGGCCAGGCTGGTCAACCATGTTATGGACTACTTTGACTCTCACAAGTCTATTTGAGGTTTATTGCATGCTAAAGGCAGCAACAGAACAAAGCATAGAAGCCTTTGTCAAAGACGGTAATTGGCATTTATTCTGCTGTGGTTACATTGAAGGCTGCAAAAATGTCATCCACGGAAGATGTACATATCCTTGGCAGAGAACAAATTGTGAAATTGTCTTTCAGGATTCTCATCTTGCAATGCTTTGTTGCATTCCTACAAATAAACATAAAAGTCGACGGCAATAGTATATGCAACCCATTTTACTTTTGTAATGTTACATATTTCTGAGCCTCTAAAGGGACATGGTGGTGGAAAAAAAAATGAGTCAATGCTTTTGCGCTCTCTCACAAATGTTTTGCGTTCCCCAGAAAAACATTGCGTTCGCTCGCAAAACCTTTCAAATGCAAAGTTTGCTCATAAAACCTTTGCGAACATAAAGTTTCTTGGCAGAGTGCAAAAGTTTTTGAGAGAGAATGCAAAAACATTTATCATGTCCTTTTAGGGGCTCCATATAATTCTGAGAGAAACAGGATATTCATTGAGAAAAAATCTTTTGGATTGTGTCGCATAATATAATAGTAGGTTGAAAAAGTAAGAGGGTTTTGTTACACCAGGGTGGAGGTTACTATACTTTGATAAAAGGTTATGTTTTTATGTACACCTATAAATTGTACAAAATAAGACCAGAAACATGCTTTAAGAAAGTAAATACTTCAAGAAATTTAGTATAGGGGCTTTCACACCGAATAGTTCTAGGAACTCAGTTATAGGAACTAGCCACTAGGATAGTTCCCCAAGAACTAATTTCTCCCCCGGGCCATGTTCCTGGTTGCATTCGCACCGGGAATAGGAACTCTGAATCGGCGGGCAGCAGCTTGTTTAAGCGCGGCATTTACAAACGTTAAAAAGCGGTGGATGGAGGATGCCGTGATCAGAGCTGTGTTTGTTGTGTGTCGTGGGTTTTGTGATAACAGAGATGGAATGTAAACGCATAATTTACGCGACTGAAAGAGCAAAGGGTAGAGATGAAATCTCCTATGACAACTTTCAGTATTACATATCATTGAGGCAGAGAAAAGAACAAAACCCTGCAGACAACAGGTAAATGCCGTTATCGCTGTTTTCCATGTTTGTGAAGTAAATTTGTTTACACGACTTTTTAAAAATGCTGGGTGCCTATGTCTGACATGCATTTGACCAATCATAGTACACTTACGTCGCTGATAGTTCCTGTAGTGCTAGTTTAGAAAACATGATTAAAATGATGTAAACTCAAATAAGTATTATCAGTGGGCTAGAAAAAGTTGTTTTATTCTACATAAGGTGGTTGCCCCTCGTGGTGGTTGACATCACATGACCTGTTGAATACTATTATTTGTACCTCTATACCCTCCATTTCCTCAATATTGAACACTTTTGGTTGCAGAATTAAGGTAAAGGAAAATACAACCCAAGCTATAGGGTTCGCTTATAACAAGGATAAATATGGTTTGTGTCAACCACAATGTGAGATGAATTATTGGCTGCCAAGAGCATGAAACCATCGACATTCACTTAACAAATGTGCCTGTGAATAGCATATTTCTACAATGGTATTGTTAACTGAATTTTGGTGAATCTTTTGGACTGTTGCATGGTCAACAAGACATAAACAAAAGTACTTAGTGCACCTCTATGTAAAAATAATCAATGAATAGAAATGATGATGACTGTCCCATATCTTCTCTGAAAAGTCAGTTTAAAGAATCCACATTCATTGAGATTATTAGCGAGCAAATGGTTTTCTATGCACAAATGCAAGAAAATGTGAACAGAAAAGAACACATGTTGTATATTAATGTCAAACCCATTGGAAATTGTGTAATTTAACTGGCACAATCAAAATACATTAAGTAGAGGCATGACTTTAATCTCAAAGACATGAATTACAGAGACAGGAAATGAGTCCTAATTCTTTGATCTTACTTGACACTTTTGATTAATTTTGACATAAGGTCATGAGACACTGTTGACCTTTACAGAGGAAACCACTGCTAAATGCACCAGGTCTTGCTCCATTACTAATTTAGATATGCAGTGTCCCACATATGTCAACATTTCTATGGGTGTTTACATATAATCTGAGGCTTTAAAATTAGGCTGTTGAAATATTTGGCAGGATCTATTCTAACCAGCATCCTATTACTTAAGGGCTAATGGACTCAAATGAAAGCATCCCTGGTCGCCTACAAAACCTAAATGGATTTTGACGAAGGCTGCAGTTAAATGAAGAACTTCTCAGCGATATTAATGACACTCCTCACATTATAACAGTGGGCGCTTTTGCTGCAAATGGATGCCTACTTGAAGCATTTTTCAGGTCAGTTCAAAATACGCATTGGAAATGTAACATTTAACAGAGGAAAAACTCTGCTATTGTATTGTATTGCAGAATGCAGAGATAATTCATCACTTTCAACAGCGCTCACAAGGGAAAAGCGGCATCCAAACAAACTCCACACAGTCTGAAATTAGCCAGAAATGAAATGGAGAAGATGAAGAGGTAAAGTGACAAAGCAAAAAGCGCTTAATGGCTAAAGCGAGCCTAGTAATATCAGAGAGGAGACAAGAGGACATTTTTACAGTAATTAAACAGGAACACAAACAGGCCACAGAAACATATTAGCGAGAGACTAATCATGACAGTTGAATGCGAAGCGATCATTAATAGCAAAGATAAGCTTGTTAGCCTGCCTCGGTCAATATTTATACATGTTTTCCCCGCTAATTGAGCTTTCATTTTGCTTTGGGCCTGCTAAACCAAGCGTGGGACCAGGCCGGTGCTTTTTCTGGGAGTAAATCGCAAGAACAGGTTTTGCAAAATGTAAAATTTTATTTTCAAAAATGTAAGCAACAGATTACACAGTTAACTTTCAGCAATTGCAGTCCTAACTTAAACAGTACTCACATTCGGGACTTCAAAATGAAAGACTCACAAACTTACACACTATCTACCTATAATATACAAAAAGAATACAGAATAAATATTAAAATGGCCACAAGAGAAAAAGTAAGTTAATCAAAACAATTAGTAGAGAGCAAATGTTGGGAAAGTAGAAACAAGACTCTGTGCCTTAAATACAATGTTTTTTGTTTTTCCTATTACATTTTTTACAAATTGTGCAAGATTTCAGACTAAGGCTCTGGTCTTGACATGACAGCTGTTCGCCTAGCACGCACACACGCGCACACTCACGCACACATGCTCCCTGTGCTCTGCGCACTCGGTGGGGTGTAGCAAACGTTACAGGGTAAGAAATGGGCTGTCGGTGCACAGTCTGTGCCTGTGATGGTGGTGGATAGTGTTTTTCAAATCAAAATGCACTTCACCCTGATGTGAAAAGCCTCCCAATATGCCTCGAGGAGACATTTTAGAGGAGCCGATTTAGAAAACAACCCTCACCTTGCAAATGAAAACATGAACAAAACACCAGAACCATTAAGGCAAGAACAGCTGGAGTGGTATCTGTAACAATATTTGCGTGTTCGGGTACATGGAAATGCCACACTGAACTTAGCTTAACTGGTTCTCCACTGTCAGTTTAAGTACAAGGTTCTCAAGAGCAACGTTTTAAAATTCAAACATTTGTTTTTAGACTTAGAAAAATGAGATAAGAAAATAACATTGCCAGACAACAGAGACATACCATATGGATCATAAAACTACAGGAAATAATTTAAGTTGCAATTCGAAAACCACACGACAGGACCCGCCCCCTTAAGACCCGCCCACCAGCCCACCCCAACCCAACCCTAAAAGGAAAAAAGATATCACTTACATTTAAACCAATTTATCCTCTCGTGAAGGTGTATTCCAACAGAGTTAGTCACCCCACATGTTTTGTTTACTTACAGTGAAAGAGAAGTCTGTTGCAGATTAAAGCATTCGTATTTCAGTTTGGGAAAAACAAGACATCCTTGCAATGCAACTGAGCGAAAAAAGCATCTTCGGGTCTTCTCGTTAGTGCAACTTTTTAGACACAAATTCCAGTGATTCCTTAACAGTTTGATTTCTTTTACACCCTTTCCAGAGTCTTATAGATATCCAAAGCAAAGGTCAGTCCCTTCTTGATGTATCCATTTTTTCTTTTCTTTCAATTTTTTTTCCAATTTTTTTCAATTTTTTTTTTCAATTTTTCATTTTTTTTTTTTTTTTTTTGCATATTGGGTTTCAAATGGCCTTTCGCATTGGTTGTTTACTAGAACATAAACGTGAGACGTGTCCTCTGTCCGTTCATCATCTTATTCCATTCAGACGGTTCAACTACAGGCCTCGAAAAGGGAGTGAGAGGAAGAGGAGAAGGAGGAGGAGGAGGAGGAGAGAGCTGTACAATTGAACACATCCCTGATCAACCAGGGCATCCAAACAAAAACCACATCGGAAAAACGAAAAATGCCACTGAACCTTCATATAACACAGTAGGGTTCCCTCGGTAACCTGGATTTTCTGCAGTAGAGGAGCGTGGTGCTGAAGCATCGCCGGAGCTCCCGGTTGGAGAAGATGCAGATGAAGGGGTTGACTCCCGCTTGGGCGAAGCTCATCCACACGGCCGCTGTCAGGTAGCCTCCTGGGATCACTGGGCCTCGGGCGAACACCCTCCAGTAGCAGGCTACCAGGTAGGGTCCCCACAGGCTCAGGAAGAAGAAGGTAATGATGTAGAACATCCTGCTTATCCGCTTTTCAGTCTTAAACTCGTCCAGCACCAGCAGACGCCTGCGGCCCGCCGCATTGCTGTTCTGCCGGATTCCCAGCAGGGTCGGAGGCGTGGGGCCCCGGCCGAAGCCAGCCAGCCAGTTGGCCGCGGCCTGGCCGCTCGCCCCCGGGCCGTGGAAGGTCCAGTTCTGGCTGACGGCTGGCACGAACTGGACCGGCTTCATCTTTCGGCGGTCGTGGACGAAAAAGATGAGCTTGAGGTAGACAAGCTGGGTGGCCAGGAGGATGAGTGCAAGGAGCAGCATGAAGCCCAACGAGTCATTGGCACGGAAGGAGCGGTGCTGGAAGGTGCACTGGTCCTCCTCACGGATGAAGGAGTACGTGCCCACGTCCAGCACCGGAGGGAACGCCATGGCTACCGACAGAGTCCACACCATGCATATGACGGCCAGGCATGTCCAGAAGGTCAGCCGCTTAGTGTAAAATCGGTGGTGGGCGATGGCCAGGTACCGCGTAACGCTAACGCAGAACAGCATGAAGGCAGTGTGGAAACAGGAGAGCACGCCCAAGAAGGCGATTACTTTGCAAGTCAGCGTGCCGTACGTCCAGGCTGAGCCATTCTTAACGGAGGTGAACACAAAGGGGAAGCAGATGGCCGAGCGGAGGATGTCCGAAGCGCAGAGGTCCAGCAGGAAATAGTAGGGCGCTCGATGAAGGCTCTTGTCTTTGACCAGCAGGATGGAGATCAGGAGGTTTCCGACCACGCCGACACCGATGATGAAACCCAGGGAGGTCAGTTTAAGAAAAGTGGCGAGCGGAGAGACATTCTGCAAGATGTTGTGGTCCCCTGCATGGCTGTAGTTCGCCATAGATGGAGAAGGGATCATAGAGAACGCTTAAAGCTTTAGCCAAGTATCATGATCTGGATGGAGAGTGGAGCGATAGATCCATCTGGTGTGCTTTGAAGCAGGTTCCAGCCTTGTTCTTCGCTGCCTCTCTTCTAAGGCATCCTTTGTTCCTTTGTCTCATCACACCTAAAAGGATCCCTGAAAAACACGATCCACCCATTAAGATTCGCTCACACAAAACAAACTGGGGGGCTTTGCATTGCATCGCTCATTTCTTTTGTCATTGAGATTCTTTTCTCTAATTGCATACAAAATTGCGGCTGCAACGGTATGCCGTCTGAGTCGAGCTCATACAGTTGCTTAATTCAGCACAAGGATTCGCCATTGGACACCAACATAAATCCTGGTTAAAATAACAGACCCCCACCCCCAACATCTCCCCTTTTCCAAGGCAAATTAAATAAATAATGGCAAAGAAAGAGAGTGTAGTCGACAAGATGCTCATCACCGCGACCAGACATCCGTCTAGAGGCGTATTCATCTGTGGTATAATGGAAAAAGGCTTGGAATCTAATGATTGTTATCAGCTACACCCGAAAGGAACATTTGTCGAAATGCAGCAAGAAAAGCTGTTGATCACACCCAAAGATCCTGCAGAATCTAACCGTGTTCATTCTCTCTGTTTATCATGATACTGTGGAAAATCAATCATGAATCCTCATATGACTGACTGTGTAAAGGAATATGAAGAAATGCTACACGTTATATCATATATATATTTACATATAGACTATTTGTGGCTTCCATACATACATTCAGTGCAACAACACAATTTAATGCAAGTCATTTGGGGAAAAGCACATGCTTTAGAATTACATTTCTATTTTTTCTCTCTCTAACCTAGATTTATTTGTTTATTAGTATTGGTATGATGACGAATTCGAGTAAAAAAATAAATAAACAAACAATGGATTGCATCTATAAACCGACTCTATACAATAACCGCCGTTTCTTTCATATAAATGCACGAAGAACCACCTTTCCCTATATAATAAAATAATAAACCTTTGTGTCTCCAGTTGCATTTTTACAAAAACATCCACCATTGAACACGTTTCAGTGCGTTGTATCAAAATAAGCAACAGATACAGGATCATTTGGGTGATTGCGTGTGAATTTAGTATACAAACGGTCTATTTTTCCCTTTGCTTTTTAAAACGGATTGATTTCTGGATGGCTGAGCGTCCATTATAGGCACAGCAATTCCTTCAAATACATGCATGCAAATATCGAGTGAAACAGAGACAACGCTATGAAATATCAATTAAAAACATACCTGTTGATATTCCCCCTTTGTTTCCCTGGCGGTTATTTACATGGCAGCAGTCACTTTGCCGTAAAAAAGGTTTAGTTTTGTTGCCTGCTCTTTTTCCCCCACTGTGATTATACAGTAAACGGTGCGGACGGCGCATGCGCACTGGCGCTATTTGTGATCCCAGCAGCAAGCAGCAGCATCATCTGCACTGATGGGTGCAGCAGCATCACGGATCCCTTTTGCCCTTTATCAGTGTGAACTATATGCATCGTCGCATGTATTATAATACATGTTTACTGTGTATACTGTATCTGTCAATAGCCTATATGTCACTATCTATCTATCTATGGAAGATAGAAAATAATGCTGGGATTTGTATATTTATTATAAAGCCACCTTATATTTAACAAAACTTCATTCTTGTTTATATTGTATCATATACATTTCACTGCTTTTGTATCACAGTGTAACATTCCATATTTGACAAATGAAACCTTGAACTTAAACTTAGGGGTATTATTACTTTCATTGTGTATTTGAATATGTTAGAAGGAGCCAGTAGCCTATATTACATATGGTTCAGCACAGGATACACTTACTCAGCAGCATCAATAATTGACACGGCCTATTGTTTGTGATGCACCTCATTGCCCTGAATAAGAACCAACATGGGTGTCTAGTTCTATTGCATCTTTGGCACTGGACATACAGTGACCCCGAAGGTATTTTTGAACACTTAATAATAACTTGATAATGTAAAATGGTTGCAAAAACCTTTTACAATATGGTCTGGCATCTAGTGGCTATATATATATACATACTACATACATATGTTTTAAACTGATATCACACTATATATGTATATATATAGTTTGATATCTATATATATATATATTTTGAGAGCTCTATATATATATATATATATATATATATATATATACATACTACATATGTTTTAAATTGATATCACACTATATATTTATATATATAGTTTGATATCTATATATCTATATATATATATATATATATATATATATATATATATATATATATACATATTACATGTTTTAAATTGATATCAAACTAATTATTTTTATATATATATATATATATATATATAGTTTATCTATCTATATATATACATACATATACATACTACATATAGGTTTTACATTGATATCAAACTATATATATATATATATATATATAAATCATTTTAAAACATTTATATATGCAGTATGTATGTAATGTGTGTTTTATATATATATATATATGTATATATATATATATATATATATACATATATAGTGTGATATCAATTTAAAACATATGTATATATATATATATATATATATATATATATATATACATGTTTTAAATTGATATCACACTATATATATATATATATATATATATATATACATACTACATATGTTTTAAATTGATATCACACTAATTATATGTATATATATATATATATATATATATATATATATATATATAGTTTATCTATCTATATATATACATACATATACATACTACATATAGGTTTTACATTGATATCAAACTATATATATATATATATATATATATATATATAGTTTGAAATCATTTTAAAACATTTATATATGCAGTATGTATGTAATGTGTGTTTTATATATATATATATATATATATATATATATATATATATATATATATATACATATATAGTGTGATATCAATTTAAAACATATGTATATATATATATATATACATGTTTTAAATTGATATCACACTATATATGTATATATATATATATATATATATATATATATATATATATATATATATATATATATATATATATATATATAGTTTATCTATCTATATATATACATACATATACATACTACATATAGGTTTTACATTGATATCAAACTAATATATATATATATATATATATATATATATAGTTTGAAATCATTTTAAAACATTTATATATGCAGTATGTATGTAATGTGTGTTTTATATATATATATATATATATATATATATATACATGTTTTAAATTGATATCACACTATATATGTATATATATATATATATATATATATATATATATATATATATATATATATATATATATATATATATATATATATATAGTTTGATATCTATATATATATTTATATATATACATATTACATGTTTTAAATTGATATCAAACTAATATATATATATATATATATATATATATATATATATATATATATATAGTTTATCTATCTATCTATATATACATACATATACATACTGCATATGTTTTACATTGATATCAAACTATATATATATATATATATATATATATATATATAGTTTGATATCAATTTAAAACATATATTTAAAACATATATATATGCAGTATGTATGTAATGTGTGTATACATACATACATACATGTGTGTATACATACATACATACATATACAGACACACACATACATAATATAGTTTGATATCAATTTAAAACTTAAGTTTAGTATTTTATCTAATGCAATGACTTGGAAAAATGATTTGCATGTCCAAATACTGTACATTTTGTAACCACTGTATATTTTGGTGTGTATTTTGCAAAGAGAAACACTTATTTCCACAAATAAATTGAAAAAAGAGCTATTCCAGTTTCTTTGTGTCACTACAGAGAGCATGGTCTATCAATTTGCAACAGAGTCTTTGTACACAATTGGCACGTATTTCATAAAGTTTATTACCTTTAAACAGACAAAGCAAGCAGCATCACCCTCCCTCTCTAAAGCACATTGGTAATAGTATTAAATGCTTTATGCAGACAGAGAAAGCATTCAACAATTTTAGGAGTGATGCAGTGTTGAAAATGAAAGCGGATTGTCTTTGCAGTGATTGTAACATGGCAGAAGACCAACACAACACAAGCCCACCAGAATGTCCAAGTCCATAGTGTGTCAGAGAATGATCTTGTGGTCTCGTTCTCATGCAGTAATAATCTAATGGACTTTTTAACGCTGATACTGTTGTAGAAGTTTCTCACGTGGTGCACTGGGGCAGGACGGAAGGAAGGAATTTCCTAGTGTCACTGATAGGGATAATACGTCAAGAAGAAAACCAACAGCTTATATTATCCATATAGATCCTTCCTCTGCACGCATTTTCAATTCTCTTCAGTATAAATGCACAACAGCCCTTCAGCACTGGGTCACATTTCCGGATGAGGCCTTGATCAGCAGGTTGGTCATTAAAACTGGCCGTTTCGTGTGCGCGCGTACCAGCCCAAGCACGCGCAGATTCCCACGAGCGACACGGTCGCGCCCAGCAGTAAAGCCGCAGCATCTCCTCCGTCAAATGCCTCGGCGGTCTGGACAATCGTCAGGAGGAAAAGGCAGAGCATCATGTGTGTATTTTGGTCTTTGGGAGCCATGTTGTTGGTCATTTGGGAGTGAAGCGCAATAGCAATGACGACGCGTCAGGTGATCTCGCTGCATTTCCTGCTTTTACGAACCATACTATGGGAAAGGTCTGGTTATTAATATTTATAAGCTAGGACGAGCCGTTGGGAAAGTAGCGACGCAACGTTAGCGTCACTTAAATAATATATTTTTACAATTGGATGGCAACGTCTGTTTAACATAATTCATATTCATGAGCTAAGACATGTTGCCATAATAGGATTCGTAATTTCGCCCCTCATTATGCGTTTCACATTTAATAGTCAAAGTAAAGTATTTCTAAATGTTTATTTGGAGGCTAGATTCCTGCTTGAAATATAGCTGAATATGTTTTTTGGAACAACTAGTTAATGACCAGCAAAACCAGTAACTTAGCTAGAATATCAAAACAGTTTAGCATTTTGAGCAGGGAGAAATTCTTATGGGTTTTTATAAGAGCGATTTAGTATTATTAGAAAATAGTATGTGGTTAACATTAATTGAAGAGATTTTTCACTTTTTGTTCCATAACAAATTACACACACTAACCTTGCTAACTAAACATTATACTTACTGTAATTGGCTACAAAATTCACATTTTACTATGTGTAATTTATGTTGTATGACAAAACGCGAAAGTTTTGTCATACAACACAATGGACCTTATTTTGCTCATAAACAGAAAAACGGCATTCTTAAGAATCTGTAAGAAATTCTCAAGGGAATCAATGGCAAATTATCCCTCTGAGTTTGCCTATATCATGACTAAACATCTCTGTAGGTTTAACCAAAAGAAAATAAATTAGTCTTTTTCATAGCTTAATTAACTAACATGGGCCAAGAAAAAAAAAAAACTTTACAGTTTTGGTTATGTAATAAGGTAATTAACTTTTCACTGGATTTTCACTGGATGAGCTTCTTTGGAAATGGACAATGGGTCTAAATGGCTCCAATGAGGAGGGCCTTGAAAATAATAACTGACATGTGAAATTCAGATAAAAGTATCACAGATTATACATAAATGCTTAATGTGACACCATTGATGCAGACCCAGAACCAAAGATAAATTGCCCATGGGTGTGTTTTAGGCTGGTTAGATTGAGAACTGAACCTTTTCATATCGACGTGTGATACAACCCAATTAAACCAGAACAACTCGCCTATATGTGCATATTCACGTAGTTTATAAAACTAAATAAGATTTTAAGTGAAAGACAAAGGGGCCTGAGAAGAACATTGCCAGTAAGAAAATCTTGAACACAACGGTGGTTTAACAAAAGTGATTAAAGCATAAATTAAGAAGTTACATTTCTGAACTTTGTTAAACTAACCAAAAGAAATCGGATGTAAATATCACCAGACATCGTTTCATAACAGCGGAGCTAGAATTTATTAAAATCTCCTGCTAGAGCATGAAAACATTTCCATCAAAGATTTCACACTGTGCTGATTAAAATAAAATGAAACTGAGTTTTTTTTTTTTTTGTTGTTTGCTCAGAGACTTGGGTTTAGGTTCTGTGATTTTCGAAAAGGTTTCAGCTTGGAGAGACCGCTAGTTTTCAGTTGATTTTGAGCCCCCCTGCTATGAAGTAGTTAAAAACATGTCAGTGGATGTAACCAGAACAATAATATCTCATTAGAGGAAGTTTGTCTTTCGTGTTCATATTGAGTTAATTTGGTGTTTTTGTTATTTCTGACAACCCTTGTAGGTGTATGTGTGTGTGCTTGTGGTTTTTAGAAACCACTTGAAAACTTTTTTTTTTTTTATCACACTGACAGCAGGTGAGAGACTGAAGAGTAGCTAAAATAAAAATTAAGATAAATTATCATGCCATCAAATGGCCTCAGTAATAATTCATTTTGATTGGTTGGTCTCCCTTGACAGTTTATAGTCATATATAAAGAGTGTCACTCCATGTCAAATTACTGTCTACCTTTGTGTACTTAATGCCATGAATGATAGCTTATGTTTTTCATTCCAAATATGTCTGAAAATGACATCTCTCAGGGATCCTGCCAGCTCTGACTGCAGCTCTGTCCAGTTGGATGGAAAAAACAAATCTGCTTCATTCTTCACTACCGATGTTTCTTTTTACCCCATGCCACAGATTAATTGGCGTATGTCGTGGTGGGGTTTTAGCACTTTTGCATCTCACTATCTGCGTGCCGTGCAGATCTATGCCATTTAATTAGAGCACACCTGCCAAACTAAAAAGTATTGACCTTGTAAGCCTGCCATGGTGCTTGTACGACCTTGTCTTCCTCCCACCAACCTGTTTCCCTTCCCTCCCACATGCTGGTTCAGAGATTATCACCTGGTTTGAAATGCAAGCTCTCTGCTAAAGCGTTTATTTGAATGCAGGACACATACGACAGAAGATGAATGGCACTGTCCTGACCTGCTAGAAAAACATTTTTTCTAATTTTTTCAATATTTGGCGATTCGAGCGCTGATCGATGACCAGGGCCCTTACATGCTGCTCAAAGCTGGGTGGGATGGTAGAGTTATGGAGAACTGGATGATAAAGATACGTGGGTGGTATATAAGAAGCTGGAGAACAGCATCCAAAACACAACTTGTATATGCTGGCGACTAGCAATACTGGTCTTTTTTTAGCTGACTTAGTAGGTGTTGACAGTATGACCAATGGCAGTATGATCTTATATCACTGTACAAGATAATTTTTTTTGCCATTATATACTGCAATATATATGTATGAGAATATAGATTTTTATATTTTAATAACAAATATATACAGTGCTCAGTGTAAATGAGTACACCCCCTTTGAAAAGTAACATTTTAAACAATATCTCAATGAACACAAAAACAATTTCCAAAATGTTGACAAGACTAGTTTTATATAGCATCTGTTAAACTTATAACATGAAAGTATGGTTAATAATATAACTTGGCGAACAATATTTTTAGTTTTACTCTAATTAGGGTGATGCAAAAATGAGTACACCCCACTGAAAGTCTCTGGAGCAAAGCTAAATTTTAGACTACAAATGTCTAATTTAACAAGAATTCAACCACTGGTGAGTCTAATTATTCATTACACAGGTGTCCAGCAGACAATTGACTATAAAAGGGCGTTAAAACCCCTTCCCATTTCATGCTGTCAGCAATGGCACCACATGAAAGAGAAATATCACAAGACCTGAGAAAGAAAATAATTTCTTTACACCAGAAAGGTGAAGGCTACAAGAAGATCAGCAAAGCTTTACTTATCAGTCAGAATACTGTAGCAAAAGTGGTACAAAAATTTTAAAAAAGATGGAACTACAACCATCTCACAGAGATGTCCAGGTCACCTACGGAAGTTAACACCTCGACAGGAGCGTTTTCTGATGAGAAAGGTTGAAGAAAATTGGCATACAAGTTCACTGCAGTTATCTAAAGAAGTAGAAAGCCAAACTGGGGTGACTATTTCCCGTGACACAATACGGCGTACACTGCAGAGGATGGCATGCATGGGTGCCGTCCATGAAAAAAGCCTCTCCTAAAGCCCAGGCACAAAAAAGCCCGCCTAGAGTTTGCCAGGGCCCATGCTGACAAAGATGAAGACTGCTGGGACTCTATACTCTGGAGTGATGAGACCAAGATAAATGTTTTTGGAACTGATGCATGAGTGCTGCTGGTGTCGGGGAGCTGCATTACATTGATGGCATCATGAATTCACAGATGTACTGCTCTATACTGAAAGAGAAGATGCTACCATCACTCCGTGCCCTTGTTCGTCGTGCACTTTTCCAACAAGACAATGATCCTAAACACACATCTAAGGCCACTGTTGGATTTCTGAAGAAGTACAGGGTGAAAGTGATTCAGTGGCTCCTGATCTGAACCCAATCAAACACCTATGGGGAATTCTGAAGAGACAAGTTGAGCATCACTCTCCATCCAGCATCCAGTCTCTAAAAGAGGTCATCCTTAAAGAATGGAAAAAGATAGATGTTACAAAATGTTGGCAACTTGTTCATTCCATGCCTACAAGACTTGGTGCGGTCATTAAAAATCATGGAGGCCATACAAAGTACTAGATGTAGTAGTTTTTGTTGTGGGGTGTACTCATTTTTGCATCACCCTAATTTGAGTAAAACTGAAAAATGTGTAATCTAAGTTATATTATTAACCTTACTTTCATGTTATAAGTTAAACAGATGTCATACTAAACTTTGTCTTGTCAACATTTTGCAAATTGTTTTTTTTTTTCTTTGAGATACTGTTTAAAATGTTACTTTTTAAAGGGGGTGTACTCATTTATGCTTAGCACTGTATATATATATATATATATATATATATATATATATATATATATATATATATATATATATATATATATATATATATCTCGTAATCATATTAAAAAGATAATATAGATCTATTTACAATAGAGGCCAAAAGTGATTGAACCTACAAATTTGATTAAACCATTAAAATATGAGGAAAATATTGAATATTTTTTAAATATGAGGGAAGAACAAAACACTAAACTTGGTCATCTGACAAAATTATTTGGCAAAAAAAGTTAAAGTACAGCTACAGGTTTTATTTTATGCAAAAAGTGAAATATAAAGGCATAGAAAATGCATAGAAAAACAGAAAGCTCTCAGGAAAAAGCATACATTGACTCCAATGTAATCAGTTATTAATATTTTGTTGGTTCTTTTGTTGGTTATATATATATATATAATAATAATATATATATTATTATATATAATAATATGTAAATATTACACAGTAAATCATACACTGTAGTATGCATGCCAGGCCAGTAGCGATGTTACTTTGTAAAGAAACAGACTGAACACGTAATACGCATACACATGACGTCATTGTTTTCCCAAATTGTGTTTTTGTAGTTTACACAGAGATGATAATGGTTTCATTTTCAAAAACATGCACTTTGAAACCTGTTTTCAAAAGTTAGCATTTTCAGGCCCCCAAACTGCCGTTGTCGTGTAAATGAATGGCAGAAATGCATAACAAGTTTTCAGTTTTTAGTTGAAAATGGCGCTGTGTAAACAGCCCCTTAGTAAACCTACGGTTTTCCATTGACACAACAGACCAAGGCACCTGTACTGGAATAAAACAAAACACTCTCTCTTGATTAATTGTGCACTGAAATAGGTTTCTTAGTAGAGATAAGAAAAAGACAGACTTGGAAACGATGGGTCTTTGTACAGAGTCTTTGGTACATCCATAATGAATTCCTTTGAGGAGACATGACGAATGGATTGTCCTGTGGCTTTTGTGCTAATGTTCTGGATGTTAAATACTTAACAGAGCTCAGATGCTGGCAGAGACGAAGGACGACTGGTCTCATGACTCATGGCCGGACAACTGAAAGAGGGACACTGTGAAATGACTTCAAGGTAAGTTTCTCCCACAAAGCATCTTGATGTGTTCTCCATAGTTATCTGCATAATTATATTTTATGGTGAATATGCTAAGCAGATAGTGTTTGCACTCAAAATCTGAGAGTTGTGGGCCAATAATCATAAAATCAATTAATATCAAAGTCGTTTGATTGCCTTTTTATCCAATTATACCTCTGGGTTTAATTTCTTTTTTTCCATATTGCTGCATCTCAAAGTGAAGGAAGCTCACTGCCCTAGTTCCAATCTGGTGCGCTGTCAAATCTTTATGGATTTTATGATCAATGGTTTTGAGACCAAACCACTTTATTTTCTTGTTTTGTTTGTGTTCTGTCTTGTGTTTTTTCTTTCTTTCTTTCTTTTACAAAGATAAATTACACAAGCGATTGTGCTCCTTTTCTTGCACCGCTTCTGAATTCACCCCAAAACCAAAATCCAAAACCATTTCATGGGCCAGTGCCTGGGTGGTTACAGCGGGACCTTTTTGCCTCTCAAAGGCTAACCTTACATCTTAATTTTATATATAATAAAAAAATATATATAATATATATACATACATATGCATTGTATTGTACTGTACGGTATATCTATGCAGATGTAATGTCATTTCTAAGTATCCTACAGTAAGTATAAGTATATAAAAATTAAGGTTAAACATTCTTTATTTGCATTGATGGTTCCATGAAGAACCTTTAACATCCATAAAACCTTTCCTTGCACAGAAGGTTCTTTATAGTGGATAATGTTCATAATCTTCACAGAGAAAAAAAAGGTTATTTTAAGAACTGTTCAATGAAAGGTTCTTTCAGTGTTGCCAGACGTACGATAATTATCGTATTTGTACGATAATTTTGACCTCTGTACGATGTACGATCAATAATGAAAAAATCCCATAATGTACGATAATTTCAGTATTTTGTGACACTTAAAATGATGGTCGTTATAATCGGCTCATTGATCTAGCTGTGTGGATCCTAACTTGAACTTTGTTAGGCACGTCTTCCATCTCATCTCTTGTTACGTGTTCTCGGCCAATCATTGTGGAGAATGAATCTCTCTCACGAGCTCAGCCCTGCATCTCAATGTGCATACTGTCCACCCTATCCGCCCGAAATAGTATTGAAAATGCTATATACTATTTAGGATGGATAGTATGCACATTGAGACGCAGGCCAAGTTAACGTTTCTGCAGCGGCGCTTAGGTCAGTTGTTTCCCACTAAGGCACGCCTAATAATTATTTATGTATTGTGGTAATTTACAGTTCATGTCAAAAAGTTGTTGGTCTATAGATAAATAGCTGTATTATGTACATTTGACTCTCATGTCACCTTTATTTATACAGCTCTTTTTACAATGCAGATTGTGTCAAAGTATAGCTTTACAGAGATAGAGAGAACATAATTTTGGCTGTACAGCAGCAAAAATAGTGTGATTGTCCAGCTTAAGTTAGTTCAGTATTGATTCTTTCTGTTGTAAAAATAATTAGTTATTAATTTAGTTCATTTACCTATACAAAAAAGTCGTGTACGATAATTTTCTTCCAAATACGATAATTTTGAGCTTCTGGTACGATAATTGGACATTTCCAATCTGGCAACACTGGGTTCTTTGCCATTCGCTGCGAAAACCCCCTTTTGGAACCTTTATTTTGTCCCCAAAAATATATGTCAACACCACTTTATCAGCATTTTTCTCCTTAGTTGGAAACTTAATATATCTGTCGGAATGACTTTACATGCAGATTATCCAGATTATTTCTGAATACCATATTTCTAGCAGCGCTAGAAAACTGCTTGTTTTCTTCTTGATAAGCATTTTTTATTGGTTGTCGAGTTGGATGAAACAAAATACTTATGTCATGAAATTCCAAGAACATTTCTTCTCAGACATATGGAGTGTATAGGGAATGATTATGGCCAGGATATATATATATATATATATATATATATATATATATATATATATATACATATGTTTAATACTTTTCCACAGTATAAATGGGTTTTTATAAATATATAAAAAAAAAAAAAAAAAAAAAAAATATATATATATATATATATATATATATATATATATATATATATATATATATATTATTTATATATAATATATATATATATATATATATATATATATATATATATATATATATATATATATATATATATATATATATATATATATATTATTTATATTTATATATTTATAAAAACCCATTTATACTGTGGAAAAGTATTAAACATATGTATAAGTTGAAGTCCATTAAGAGTACTGTTAGGCCTGTGGCATAAAATGCAATATATAATATAATACCATAGACAGAAAAATAATTGTGATTAATCTCATGATTTTAGACCATTATAGTCTTTAGTCATTTTTTATTTTTTATTATACACTATTTTCACATGATTTACAATTATACATTATTAAATATTTATTTTATTATACAGTATTTTTTGGTTATATTTTAACACTTTTTTTTGTATGAACTTTTCCACAAAGATCCTAGTATCCCCTGCAGCCCCTTGAGCCCAGTTTGAAAACCTCTGCAAGAAGGTATGGAGTTATAAAGCCAGAGTCCCACCTCAAAACAAATGCTTAACACAAAGGGTCTCATTCATGAAACAAGAGCAGAACGAATTTTTGTGTAAATCGTGTGTAAAGTGGTTCTGGCGTAAATTTTCGGATTCATTAAAATGTTCATATTTTCCAAATGTTAGTTGGTACGAAAGAAATCTACACCTGCTCCCAGTCACGCGTAGCCTAAATAGTGCGTTTAACATCCGAACGTTTTGCTCATTAATAAGGCTGCATTTTGATTCACCTTAATAAGGTTCATATTTACAGCATTTTGAAAAAAATATTATATATAGTAATCACATATGTTTTTCCTTTTTACTTTTGTTGTGAGAGCCAGTAATAAGCTGCGTTCACGTCACCTTGTATTTACCGCTATCTTGAAATGACGTTATATTCGGAGCTGTTCACGTCCTGTTGGTCCTTGGACTGGAAATTATGCGTTTCCATGGCACCACTATCAACGCCTAATAAATCAATCTACAGCGGTCAGGTGGTATAGTGGCCACATGTTACATGTGGGAGCTTTCAGAAAACTCCCAGCTTACAAACTGTAATTACGAACTCTACGAGGACGTGAACGCTTTTTACAAGCTAGAATCTTGTAACTACAGGAATTACGAGGCCGCGTGAACGCACCTATAGCATCTGCAAACGGAGCACTTTAATCAAATAATGAATTGATTTCAATAGGGCTGGGCAAACTATGGAACTTGTTTTCTAAAAAATGGCCAAAATCCTTCGTTTGGTGTCATAATATGATGCCCATATATAGTTGTCAGTCGGATTTAATGAGCGGGATTTATGGTAATTGAGAATGAACGTGCACGCGCGTCCCATTTACGACTGATTGGAATTCATTAACACACACATTTCACTATCACTTCTGACGTTTACGAAGTATTTGTGAATCAGGAGGAGAGTTTTCGGGAAAGTCTGTTTACGCGCAAATCACTCACATATTTACTCGTATATTTACGAATGTTTCATGAATGAGACCCAAAGACACTTATGACTTAACTGGAGGTCATGTTTATCATTTCTAGGCTCTACTTATTGTCTTTTTACAGATTGCTTTGTGCATTTGTCCCCTGGTTGGTTGTTAGAATTATTATTTCACAATGTCTCAGTACTCTTAAGCATTAATGACACTCAAGCTGATTGTGTAAAAGCAAACAATGTCAAAATTCTGAGCCTTTCATTTTATTTCCAGGTTTAAATGCAAGATTTTCAATGTGGACCCCACTGTAAATGCTTCAAAACAGCTTTTTGGCTCTCTAACTAATGCCCACAAACAAAATATAGTGCTATGCACAAATTGCTTGATAAAATGAAGAAGTAAAAACAGTCATCAAATTGTTAGCATAAACGCTTTCCTCATGGAGTGATTGCATGGGGTGTATTTCTGCTCAAAGGACTTTTTTCATGGTAGAGAGACGGCAACATTTCAATGGTTTCACTGTTTCCATGGTGATGCAGACTTCAGCCTCGCTTTCGCTGTTGTCATGAAGCTCTCTGCCCTCGCTCGGGGTTCACAGTCCACATGAAAGCATCAGGAGAGGATTCTTGGCTGTATCGAAGAGGGATGTCAACAGACTAATAATTGGGCCATCACGCCCTCGGTGAACGCACGCTGACTGTTTCCTCAAAGCAGATTTCATATTCTTTGTCAGAGGTTTTTGCCACAGTGACAGTTGTAAACTGTCAGTATTTTTTGTTAGATGCCAACACTTTGTGTGGTCCCTTCTGATGGTAATATCACTGATTTTCATTTGGCCATAATTTTAGCTTTATTAAACCTTTTCTAGACTGTACAGTTGAAATTGGTTTAATCAATCTTTCTAGATTTCTGGCATGTAGAAGGTGAGCTACAGTAGTTTCTGTGCTTTCTGTCTGGTGTAAATGTGAATAAACAATCATTGTTCGATGTGAGACGTCATTTTCTGTGATTTCCTGTTTGTTTATGCTACCTCTGCGTGTCGTTTAAAGGTGTAAACGCTTAGATGTGTTCCTGTAGCTCAAATAGTAGAGAATAGCACTAGCAACACAGTTTGGTTTGATTCCCAGTGTGATGGAAGCAAGCTAGTAAGAGCTGTGCATGTAAACCTCACTCACCTGGCCTCACGAGGCATGCTAGCGACTGATGCTAGAGAATGCTTGCTAGGACGCCCGCCTCCCATGCCGGAGACGCTGATTCGAATCCTACTCGGAGCGGATCGGGTAGGACCGGTTACATTTGGTGCCGTGATTCGAATGAGAGTGAGGTTTGGGGGGTGAGTGTAACGTAAGCAAACTAGTAAGAGTTGTGTGTGTAAACTTCACTCCCCTGGCCTCAAGAGTAATGCTAGACTGTGGTCTTTAGCATCCTTGTTAGCAGGCCCATTTCCCATGCCAGAGACATCAGTTTGAATCCCGCTTAGAGCAGGTAGAGTAGGACCGGTTACACCAAGGAATCCATTAACTGCATAAATTGCATTGTGACCTCTATTTCTGCTATCTTAATCCAGTCTAAGCTGGTTTGCTGCTCTGTTGACTGGATTTAGACAGATTTTTGGCATTTTGTAGCTCAAAAAATAGGTGGAAAATTACCTTGACCAGGATGGGAGACCATCTTAAACCAACTAAAACTTGCAAACTGCTATCTTAAACTAGTCTAATCTTGTTTGCTGAGGCTGGTCAGTTGACTGGTTTTAGAGAAATATTGGCACTTTGTAGCTCGAAAACTAACTAAAACTAAAGTGTGGCCCCCCCACCCCCCGGTTATAGGCTAGTAATGTTAGTTAGACCAGCCTTTGCAGGAGATGAAGTTGATCGACCATTGCTGTTCTGGTTTGAACAAGATATTCTTTTGGTTTAGCAGGTGGGCAGGGAGCAATGCGCGCTGGGGATGTAACATATGCTGGTGATTTTTCACTGGTCTTTTCTGTAGGGGTTGTGTTGGCTCTGTCGAAAGTGGCAGCAAGCCCACAGTTACAAATGCGTTGTCCATCATAATCGCAGCGCCATCCCAGAATTCCCTCCGCGGCCCGGTCCACAGGACCTCTGCTGCTTTCCTTCCATGAATCATGTCCAAGTGCGTGGTAAACAACCTATTAAGTGACCTATTTGTCCGTGGCCAGTTCTGCTAGCTCACTCACGGCAATTACTTTGGCTGAATGTCTGCGGCAGAGCACTTCAGAATGCTTCGCTTTCAAATCGATGGCCGCCCCCCCTTCCCTCTTCGAGAAATGCACAGGCACTCTACTGTAATATTAAGATTACGTGGAGCGTTCCAAGACTGTACTGTGAATGTATAGCAGATTCATTGGCTTTGGTTCAAATAGCAAAATCCATTTCACTTGGCTACATGTGGTTTTGATCGGTAAACTCCGTCAGGGTTTGACGTCTACATTCGAGGTATGGCATGGAGTCTGTAGCAGGCATTATTTTAGATGAAATGTGACGGATACTGATGCTTACAGGTCAGGTGTCACACGGTGGAAGGATCTCACGGATGCACAGAGAGCCGCGCAACCCCGCGCATGTCGGTTCCATTTAGTTATGAAGTTCGTAGTTGTACATTTCCTGCAATTGAGCCGTCAGCGCCTGTCAATCAGGTGAAATGAACGACACTGCTGATTGCACTGTTGGTAATTACAGAGTGCAGCGAAAGCGCTGCTGTGTCAGAGAAGTGGGTTATTTTTAAGCATGCATTTCTCCTGTATTCCAGGAAAGACTTACAGGTAAAGATGTCTCGGTGTACTTAGGTAATCATCATCCTTTGAAAAAGCAAAAACCTTCATTGTGGGACAAAAGTCAGTGGTCAAAAATACACTGTTTGTTTTTGTCAGGCAGGATAGTTTCAAAGCAAACTACTCCAGTCTTTCTTCTGTTTCTCTATTGGTTTGCAATGATTTAGAGACCTTGTGAAATCAGAATTATTCAGTTTATTTGGTTTTATTCATTATGTTAATTTTAAAGCCATTAATGTGATACAGTAATATACTGCTAAAGTTGACAAAATTTGGAATCTTTCTCTTCCAGAAAGATAAAGAATGTACTGATGGACAAAAAGAAAACAAGAAGATAGGGAGATGAGGGGGTGATGAGATCAAGAAATGACACATCAGAGAGACTCATTTTGAAATGCCAGGTGAATGTCTTTGGATGGTCATTTGTATTCTATTAGGAAGTCATCTACTTTAATAACCACGTTCTGCTGGTGGGAAGATGAAAGGTGAAAAAGAAACCGAAAAATCAATTTGATAAAAACAAGATTTGGTGGTTTGAGAGAGCAGAGAATGCTAAATTTGAAGGAAGAAACTTTTCTGTGCCTCTAATGTCATGAGATAGAATTGCAAAAATTACTGTTTTCAAACAGGTTTGCTGCATGAATAGGAGAAAATATTTTAACATTTGAAGAAATTACTCATCTCTTGGGCCTGGATGTCCCCACATGCAGGGCCCTTTTTGACAAGTATTGATCTCTACTGGTTGAAGAGATGGGCGTACCGAAAGTCAGGTCGTGAAAGCTGCCTGTTAAAGTGTAGGGTAGGGTAGGGTTAGGGGTTAGTAGCAAATACTAACCCTCTACCATTTGGCATGTCGATTTCTCCGACCTGCAGCTATCCCTGTCTCGTTTTGAACTGTTCAAACTTGTTTACCACTAGACCACTGTTGATTTTCTCTGTAAATGTTTAATTTTTTTTTTGATTATTCTTGGCAGATATGAAGTGGTGAGTCAGTTATAGCACCACATGGGTCGCTGATTAATTGATGACTCAGGCCGATCTCCAGAGCTCTCAGTCCAGGGAAATATGGTCCATTGTGTGCCACTTCATTTATATGACAGCACAAAGATTCATTCTCATCAGTTAGTCACTTTTTTTATAGTGGTTGAAATACATTTCTCTTTGTATTCATCAGAACATGTGAATGCACTAAAGTTTTAGTCAATGGTTAAACCACGGCATGTTTTGCAGTAACTAGAAAGTCCACATGAAATCAAAATTCACCCCATTAACTTTTGTAATTTTGCATGATTCATGTGGAATTCATTGTGAATGTCATTTCATGTTGACTTTAATAAAGGTAAAAGACGCCACCCACACACACACACTATCAGAGATGCTGTAAGCCTTTGTTTTCCCTCTTGAGAGACGTTCATTTTTATGGGAGCGAACATTTCAGACGATAATTAATCTCTTTGCTTTTCAAACCATAACACCTTTCATCGTGTTGTAACTCTTGGTGTCATCCGCACAGCAAGAAATCGTGGCTAGAAGTCACCCTAATGCAATTAGCACATCTTTTTTTAGCCGTAATTTGATGTTTGGGTGCTCTATGAATGCAAAATTCCCTGACTTGGCTTCCTGTGCTTAAGTGAGTGTAGAAAGGAGGCTGTTTGCTTTGGCTTTCTTCCCAAGGTTTTCTCTTTTTTGAATGTCTCTGCCCTTTGCACAACACTTTACTGAATAGTAATCACAATTTAAACCTATCTTTCAGAGTTATCACATGCATATGTCCAAAGAAGACCGCTATTGAGAACCATATGCCATTTTGTTTGGGATCTTAAGAGAAATTCCTCTTAGAATCCTTCTCCAGTCATGCACTATAAGTGAGTTACTTCTTAAATGCATAAAGCATCTCTGCCCATTTAAACTGTGATTCTTCCACTAGCAATTTTGTCTAAGAGGTCTAAATACAATTTGAATGAAATGATGGTTCCATCTAGAGCTCATTTACATGCTAAAAGTGCTTTAAAGAAACTTCAGTGAAGATTTTTCATGATAATCTCAAAGTTTAACATCTGCCCCTATAAATAACTTTTTCCTATGTGAATTATGGTGGTTTAATGGTTCTGCTATAACTATTGCTATCTGCTATAAATATTCAAATCCCATTTTGCAACAAAAGCTCCAGGATGAAATAGTTTCAAATGAGACTAATTGTTTTTAAAATATGTATTTTTAATTATCTTTAAAATAATATATATTAATTAAAAATCTGCATATATATATATATATATATATATATATATATATATATATATATATATATATATATATATATATAATTATGCTGGGGCATTACCAAATGGTTGTTAGGGTGTTGTTGGGCATTCTGGATGGTTGCTAGGGTGTTGCTAAATGATTGCTATTGCTACTGAAAAGTTGCTAGGTGATTGCTCAGGTGTTCTGGGTGATTGCTAGATGATTATTAGGGTCTTCTAGGTGAGTTCTAGGGTGTTGCTATAAGTAGCTGCTTGGGTGGTTTCTTATTGGCCCAAGTTACAAAAGTCCATACTTAAGCCCCCCCAACACACACACACACACACACACACACACACACACACACACACACAGTTTTAGTTTTGCTAACTAATCACATGATGAGTTTCACAGCTTTGTGATTATCAACATGTCTATGTGAGACCTTGCAATTGCCTAATGACTCTTCGTCGTGTGTATGGACACCACTGGTTGTCTTTGATTTTGCTATGTCACATGGGGAGTAATCCCTTCAGATTCAATAATTTAATCTTGGCCACCTCCTGAGGAGATGTCTTCAGTGTCTAATTTACCCCAGTGAAGAGAAAAACTTCTCCTCTAATTGATTTTTATGACGTGCCCCGATTTGTACATCTACAGAGCTGGTGCCCAGCAGATATGTTTGCAATGCAGAGAATTATCAGACTGGTGTGGACGAATTACAGCAGCAGCCTGTTTGTCCTTCCCTGGCTTAATCTATAAAAAACATGATTATGTACACAAGGCTTACATAGATTTCCCCCAACATTGTCATTGATTACACTTCAACTCCAAAGCCTTCTCCTGTAGGTCTTTTTGTGTACACACACATAACATAGCAAATGTTAATTTTGAATGTGATACTAGGGAGTTTGATCCAGTGGACACTTTGCAGAGAGTAGGCAGAAGCATAAATTGTAAGCTTTTAAATGGATGTAGTCAGAGAGACAAAGACCAGATGCACTGCAGCTAAGATGACACAACCTTGAGTCATGTGTCCAAACTCATGTGCTATCTCTTTTTGTCTCGGTGAAAGGAGAGGACTACAGTACGTAACAGCGGAGTACAGAGAAAGAACATTTGATGTGTTAAGTGGAAGGAAGCAATCTCAGGATTACGTAAGGTGTTGGGGCACTGAGAACAATCCCCCATCGTCCTCTTTCACCAAGGACGTGAAATGACACATTCATTCACAATCAATAAAGGTGAAAAATTCTAGAAAGTTGTTCCTGAGAACAAACATCACAGTTTCCTAAGATGCTCTACTGATTTTTACATAACCTCTTGATGTGCAGCAGGATTCAGAGGCCTGTTTATGTAGGAATAGAGCAAAGAAAACCATTGTTTTCTGATCCTAAAAGAGTGTGTTTTTGTCAAGTTCAAGTTGAGATATGCTTCATGCATGTCTTTCAAATGAGCCAATTGTTGACATACGACCCGTCTGAAAAAATGACATAAACATAAACCAACCTAAGATGGTTTGATGGTCTTAGCTGGTTTAAGTTGGGCTGACCAAAAACTCTTATAAAACCACCCAACAGTCCAGTTTGACCAAGCTCAGAGGCCACCAAACCATCTTTTCCCTTCTCAACTATAAAATGAATGTTGATGACATAGTTTTAGAAGAATCTGATGTGAAATATTTGATTTCATATTGAGATCTTGAGACTTTCACATGCAAACCTGTGTCATTGCTATCTAGGAGAAACATTTGAGATATTAAAGTGATATCTGTTGTGAAATGTCTCTTTTAAAAGTTCAAAGAAGCTAGTTTCCATTCAACCAACGTTTGTGAGAAATCAGCTGACTGTCCTATAATACCATAGGGTCGATATCTAATGCTGTTTATTCTTTCTGCTGGTTAGAAGATGCAGATCGTTTGCATGCATTATCACTGCTCCATAACAGACCAGTACCCCACTGGGCCAAAGAGTCAGATTAATGAAGCGAACACCCACTAAACGGCAAAGCAATGCACACACACACTAGAGTTTCTAAACAAAATGACTATTAGTATTGACTCCGTAAGAATGATTTTGTCTGTGTGATGCTCTTTCAATTCAAAGCATTTTCTGTAGAAAATGGGTGGCATTTTCCTGCACATAATCCACCGCCACAATGCCCTATAGGGTGTTTCCAATTTGCTTCTATGAGGCTGCTGTTCTGAGTGGTTGCTAGGTGGTCGTTTACTAGCCCAAGTCTCTAAATATGGCTCAGATCCCTCATTCATTGTATCGAAATTGCAAGTTAAATTGTTTAGAAAAGTAATGGCCCACCTCAATAAGCCTCACAATTTGAGGTAGCATGTTCGTGAAGGAAACTGTGCTCCTTAGGTTTTACAAAGTGCTATTCATGTATTTTCAATGAAGATAATGTACCTTGGTAATTTATACGCACTTATATTATTACTATTTCTATTTCTAGTTCAAATTTGGCTCACCAAGACTAAACCATTTTCTAAATTTGCCTCTCATTTTGACAAGCCGAAGGCACGTGGCTGAGATCTTATGTACGCATGCATTATCTCCACATTTCCAAAGGGAACAGAGATTATCCCTCTCAAGAACTACATTTACTCAATAGCTTTGACCCTTTTGGGTATTTGTAGCAGATGAATATTTTTATTAGTGGTGCTTGCTAAGACAAACATCACTATTGCTATTGCTCATATTTAGGGTTAGAGATCTGAACAAAGCCCAACTCTGCAACTGAGTATGCATACTTCCCTACTATATAGTGAGTGAAAAAGAAAAGTATGTCGGAATTCACAGTATAACAGGCACAAAATACCCAGATGGCCTACTACTTCAGTCGAGATTCTGAAGTGCACATCTGATGGACACTTTACTTTCCCATAACACCATGGGAAAGAATTTATGATTGGCAGTTTAGCGATGAAACTGACGCATGACGCCACATAGCGAATGTAGTGAGTCCGGATTACATTTATTCTACACACGTTCATACTATACACTCCTGGGCAAAAACAAAATTGGCTAAGCCAAAAATGGCAAAAAATTGTGTGGTCTTTTAATGGACCTAACCATAATAATCACAAATCTTTTTACAGTAAGAATAGTCAGTGTTGTTCCATTCAGTGTTAAAAGTAATTTGTTGTTTATGCTAGGTATGCTAATGGAAAATTTCATTGATTTACTCTACACACAACTTCCCATATTCTGCCAAAAAAAAAAATTCTAATTTCCTGACCAATAATTTGTGGTTAGGACAGTTAAAAGCTTAGGCCTTGTCCACACAAAAACGCTCTCAAAAGTGGATAAATTTGCAAACAGTGTTTTCACCATCCACTCTGCAACATGAAAACGGCGTTTGCAAATTTATCCACTTTGGAGAGCGTTTTTGTGTGGACAAGGCCTAAGCTTTTAACTGTCCTAACCACAAATTATTGGTCAGGAAATTAGAAATATTTTTTGGCAGAATATGGGAAGTTGTGTGTGGAGTAAATCAATGAAATTTTCCATTAGCATACCTAGCATAAACAACAAATTACTTTTAACACTGAATGGAACACTGACTATTCTTACTGTAAAAAGCTGTCTGCAAGTTAGGGGAGGTTTTTACCTCTCCAAATGTATCCACTTTGGAGAGGTATTTGAAAACAATGATACATGTTTAGTCATGTGACGCATATTGTAACCATAGATATCTATAGCGATACCGGCGATGTTGTGCCTGCTATTTACATTAACAGTATTGCTCAAGATAAATACTCCTTTGTAAAATCTTCGTATTGCATTCCTGCAAAGATCACATTGAATTTACTCACATTTGCTATCCTGCATAACAAAATATGATTTTAAACCCGATTTTGAGTGTGACCTGGACACAATAGTGAGTGATTAAGGATGTGTGATGAAGGATGACCTCTTAGTCCCCCAGTCCCGTGTTTCTTGGGAATATCCCGGACGAGCCCCCAAACTGTTAGATCAAAATCTCAATAATAGGTAGAATATTTGTAATCCCAGTCATCAGTTAAGAAACAGGCGCCTCAACCCCTGTGATATGTGGCAGCAGCAGCAGCATGAGATCTCGGGAGAATGGCCAAGCAGACACAGATCAAGTGTGGTACAAAGCATTCTCAGATTTATTCAGGAAGAAGTGTCATATTTATAGACATAGGCCAAACAACAATCTCCAGGATGGCTTGAGCATCCAATCATACGACTTAAGAATCAAACTTTACCATGTATGGCATTTCAAGAAATATAATAACAAATAAGAAATGTATGTGCGTAAATATGTGTGTCTTCAACTTCTGGTTATGTGTGAGAGTGTCATTGTGTCCAAGGACTACTACTTCTTGTTTTGTCTAGGTAGGTACATGAGCTGCACAATGGAAAAATCCCAAGACACAGAGAAAGTCAAAAAGTGAAGCCCAAGAAATAAGAAATTATTTAACAGATACTATACTAATAAAATGATTGTGCCAGAAGAATAGTGTGATAACTTTATCATATCTGCTCTCTCTGCATCATCTTGTGAACTTTTAGTATGTTTTACTAAATGTCTCCAGATGAATATAGACGTAGCCTTTGTGTTTTTCCCTTTTGGGCTATATAGATCACACTTTTTTAATGGTTAATTCAAAAGAAGTACCTATAGAGAGTATGCAATTTTGGAGGCAGCCTAAACATCAATGCGATAGATAAGAAAATATGGCTTGTAGTTACTATTTATTTTTGTCTGTCGCACCATAAAACTAGTAAACACATTTCTGGTGAAAAGAGTCACTTTGAAGGAGCACCTGAGCCATTTCTATGGACTACAATAGAACATAGAACCCACCTAGCAATGAGGAAAGCACCTTTCACATATTCTTCAGAGGGCATGAAAATGTAGTTTTGGTCAGATCTGAATGCATTTTAAACTTCATAAGCTGTAGATCTTAGATGAAGGCACACAGAGGATTATGAGCTGATGGAGCTGTACCAGTCACGTTTATTAGCTGTTTGACATTCAGGCAGAGGCGATAGAGACGAGGGAGAAGGGGTAGCCTTGGAAACACTTCGTATCACTACACGTGTGAGCTTCCATTGGTGGAGTCCATCCTGATGTGTTCGGGTGTCTCTGAGCGGCTGATGAGTATTCCTTGTGTCTGTGCATGAAGAAGGACATCCCTTCTCTCTGTCTCTCTCTTTCTCTTCCTCTTGCTCCCAGAAGACACTTTGTGCCTGTTTAAGCAGGAATCCTTTCCCCTTCACTGTGAAATGAGGCCAGGTCCATTTCTGACATCTCAAACGAATGTGGAGCGAATTAAATTTCATGCACGTTACACACAAACCAATCCGCCTCTCTGGCGAATCGGGTCGTGTGTTTATTTTGGTAATGACTGAAAGCCTGTGTTTCCCCTTATCAGCTTGGTCAGGAATGTCGAGACACCATTGACACCTAGGTGATTGCCCCAGTTTACTAAAACAGCTTGGACGGGCATTAGCAAAATCACTTGCACGTGTAGCATGTGCGTCAATGTAAAATACCGTAATTCTTAATAGCGTTTCAGAGAGCTGAAGACACAAAAGAAAACATTTTGAAAAATATGGGTAACCATACAGTTAATAGACCCATTGACTTCCATAGTATGTAGAGAAAATACTATGGGGCACATCAACTGTTTGGTTACCAACATTTTCCAAAATATCTTGTTTTGTGTTCAGAAGAAGAAAGAAATTCATACAGGTTTGGAACAACTTGAGAGACAGTAAATGATGACAGAATTTTCATTTTTGGGTGAACTACTATTTATTTTGATGTGTGGCAGGACTCGGCCAACCTCTGTAGAAGGCACAGAGCCAAAATGTGTTTGTCCTCCCAAACACAAGCAGACCAAACCAAATGGGAATTATTCAAATGCAAACAGTATCCTTATTTACAAATCAAGCTGAATTTGTCTTGGATAGGCTGGCATGTTTCATCTGTTTTTTTTTTTTTTTCTGGGTACACTTGAATTGCATGCTTTTTTAAGGTGGCTATATTGATTCAATGCAAAGACAGTCGCTATGGCAACCTATCAGGTCTGGAAGGGAGCTTTTCCGCCCCCTCATACTTTTATGCCAGGCATAGGCCATGGAGCCGTGATGTGTGATGGCTCCTATAGCTCTCTGACAGCTATGAAAACCATCTGATTGGACAGCTTCCATCTCTGCCATCATTACCTGCCCGAATGGAGTCTAGTGACTGATTTTACTTAAGAAAAGCACAAATGGGTGCACTTGTGTTGGCGTGTGTGACTGAGTGTAAATAAGTGTTTCTATGCAGAAAGAGACCAGTGCAACCACCCACTGTAGCTCTGTTCCAAAGCTTGTTGTACATCTAGGGATCACAGGTGCATACCTGATGGAAATGCATTTCAAAATAGTAGGCAGTAAAGTTGTCTTGCCTTTAAGGTGTGGTCATATTCAACAATATCTAATGATGGGCGATTTCAAAACACTGCTTCATGAAGCTTTGAAGTCATGCCCCCCAGTGGTGGACCATTGAAATTTCGAAACGCTTATCACGTAACACACTCCAAACCACTGATTCGAAACAAAAGATTTGTAAAGTTTCGAAGCTTCATGAAGCAGTGTTTTGAAATCGCCCGTCACTATATTGTTGAATAAAGTCGTTATTTTGAGTTTTTTTTGGCACACAAAAAGTGTTGCTTCATAAAATTAAGGTTGAACCACTGTAGCCACATGAACTGTTTAAATTATGTCTTTAGTAGCTTTCTGGAACACTGAAAGTGTTAGTTGTCTTGCTGGCAAAGGAGGCCTCACTGAGCCATCAAATTTTATCAAAAATATCTTAATTTGTGTTCCGAAGATGAACGAAGGTCTTACGAGTGTGGAACGACATGAGGGTGAGTAATTAATGACAGAAATGTTATTTTTGGGCGAACTAACCCTTTAAAAACAGCAACTTTTTGTCCATTTTTTTATTTATTTAATAAATAAATGTTCTGATCAACCTCTCTGTTTTACATTTTTGGGGGGGATAAAATAATGGCTAAAATAATGGACATTCCCAGGATGCATTGCTATGAACAGTAGCAAATGGAGTTGAGGAAAATGTTCCCTCCCCGCACATGACATGCAAGAAAAAAAATTCAATTGTGCGCACAATTTACTAATTCATTCCCTCAATGTACTAAATCGTGCGGACAACTTACTAATTCGTTCCCTCGATTTACTAAATCGTGCGCACTATTTACTAAATCGAGGGAACGAAATAGTAAATTGTGCTCACGTTTTAGTAAATCGAGGTAACAAATTATAAATCGTGCAGCAGAACCTGATTTTGCTGAGTTCAACATGTTCCTGGGTCAACATTTTTGTTGATCCTGGAACAACATTCAAATCAACCAATCAGATTTGAGGGACATGTTTACAGATTATGTCAAGTTTAGGCTTAAAATCATGAATTGGTGCTTCTACATCAGTGTTATTCATCTATCATTTCCTTCTGATTTTTGGGATAACTTATGAGTAGGGTTAGGTTTAGGGATAGGAATAGGGTTAAGACAAAATTTTCAGACTGGAATGTTGTTCCAGGATCAACAAAATATGTTGACCCAGGAACGCATTTAACTCAGCAACGTGCAATTGTGCGCACAATTTAGCCTACAATTTTTTTTTTGTCTGCATGTCATGTCTGGGGCTTCGTACAAACCAGTGTTTGTGTCATAGGCTATGTATATTGGAATATCAGGTCGTTAGCTTAGCAACATGTTAACATCAGGTCATTAGCTTAGCAACATACATTACATTACATACATTACATTTAGCATGCTACATTATGTGTTGTTGTCTATGTAGGCATTAGACAGCTGGACAGCTTAAGGTTTGGAAGAAAGATTCTCTCTCACTTATCCTGATAATAACAAAAGTTTAAAGCAGACTAAGCTGGGTTGATAGCTTCCAAACCTGATCAGGCTGATATGTTGGCTGGTTTTAAGCAGCTTTAGCCAACCAAATAAACACCAGCAAACCACCTTAGCCTAGTATAAACATTTTTGAAGCAGGCATACACACATACATAAGCTGGTACACCACGTCCACATGAGCTGTAGGCAGTAATTCTCATGAGCTGACAGCTGCAGGCCGAGGTGCTGTTTGTCTAGCATGCCACTCAAGGTAAAATCAATCTCTGTGAAAAGCTGTGCGAGGAAATGTACGTTTTTCCTCCTCATGCATAGCAAGCATAAAACCTCCACCAGAGCTATAAAAACAAGCTCACTGGTTTTAGTAATCAAGGCCAGGCTTTTTTTCTTTTCTTTTCTTTTTTTTTTTTGGTGTGAGTCAGGTGTAATTTGTGACTACAGTGGAAGCCGCTTTCTGGCATGTGTGAGCACCTCAGAGGAGGAGGAGTGTTAGCTGCCAGCGTTTGCAGAGGTGAAAGTCAGGGCTGTCGACTTTGTTTCACATCCTCTGGAGGCTGCGTGCCTTGTTTCCTCACCTCCCTGCTACCATTAAATGACTTGCTGAGGTGAAAGGAGTGGTGTTATTTTTTACATTTTTTTAAACTTTTTTGCTAAACATGAGATCATTCATTCACACAGTTTTATTTGTGCTTCTGCTCTGTGAGGTTTAAAATGTGTCATCACCCTCAAAAAAAAGTACTAAGGTGCTACCATGTATGTATGTGTGTGTGTGTGTGTGTGTGTGTGTATATTTGCATATATGCCAGCCCATGTTCAAGGCATTAGACAAGGAAAGGCAGTATTAACGTCTGGATCTGTGCACAGACAAGGTAAGCCAGCAAGAACAATAGCGAAAAATGGCAGATGGAGCAACAATAACTGACATGATCCATGATAGCATGATATTTTTAGTGATATTTGTGAATTGTCTTTCTAAATGTTTCATTAGCATGTTGCTAATGTACTGTTAAATGTGGTTAAAGTTACCATCGTTTCTTACTGTATTCACAGAGACGAGAGCCGTCGCTATTTTCATTTTTAAACACTTGCAGTCTGTATAATTCATAAACACAACTTCATTCTTTATAAATCTCTCCAACAGTGTAGCATTAGCCGTTAGCCACAGAGCATAGCATCAAACTCATACAGAATCAAATGTAAACATCAAAATAAATACTTTACTCACATAATTCGAAGCATGCACACAGTATGCATGACAAACATGCTAAAGATCCATTTGAGGGTTATATTGGCTGTGTGAATTTTGTAAATGCACTGTAATATAGTCGAGAGCTCGTGTGGCAGGGAGCAGGTGAATTAAAGGGGTGGCGCACTGCCAAAATCAGTGTATAGTTAATGATGCCCCAAAATAGGCAGTTAAAAAAATTAATAAAAAAAAATCTATGGGGTATTTTGAGCTGAAACTTCACAGAAACATTCAGGAGACACCTTAGACTTATATTACATCTTGTGAAAAAGCATTCTTGGGCACCTTTAAAAATATATATTTTTATATAGACAAATGGAAAAAGAAATGTTGAAAATAATGTACAAAAGTGTGTATTTATAATATATATTATAATTTTAATTTTATATCTAAAATTTAATTAATGTGCTATATTATATTATATTATATTAAATTATATTATATTATATTATATTATATTATATTATATTATATTATATTATATTATATTATATTATATTATATTATATTATATTATATTATATTATAATAAAGTACCTTCTCTTAAAAAAACAATTGCTGGTATCAGTACCGTGGTACAATAGTGATACTATGGTACTTTAAACCATACCATGGTACGATATTTCATGGTATTTACATACTTTTATATCTAAAATACCATGGTAGTACTATGGTACTTAGTTTTTTTTTTTCTTTTTTGCTGAAATAATTTTCAGTCCCATAGTATACATCAAAGTTACAGAGTGATTTTAGTGTAAATTCACTATCAAACAACCTACTGTATAGAAACATAGCATATCACTGAAGAGAATATAAACCAGAAACAGTTATTGGTTGGAGGACTTAAACTTTATTTAAACCGAAATGTTTTGGCAGCCTAGTCAGAAAGGAGAAAGCGTATAAATGTTGTCATCGACATCAGTTACCATTGCTGATGTAATCGTCAGAAACATCAGCTTGTTTACAAGACGGCTCAGAGCAGGAAAAACCTCAGTGTTACACTGGTAATCACTGGAACATGTACAGAAATGTTGTCCCGAAGTTTTTTAGTATTCCTCCATTAGATGTTGAACTGAAATACCCTCACGGTCTGATCTCTCTATCGCGTGTGGCAGTAACATATGCAGCTGCAGAACCCTGTGATGTGACCCCATGTGAATCGCTGGTGACGTTCTCTATGCTGTATAGAACGGATGCTGTTAGTGAATGTGTGTGTGCATCAAAAGAGGAAGCCAGACATTTTGAGAAGCCTTATTTTCTGATTTTGTATGAACAGACAGTCCTTGACGGCTGTGGGGACAAAATGCACAAGAATAATATCTCACACATAGGATCTCTGCACTTCATCATTACTGTGTATATGTTTTTTAAGCCTGATTAAACATTGTGACTTTTCGCAGTCAACTTCACTCCCATGCTGAATGCTACATAATTATTCTTTATTCCTGTATAGGTATTAGAATAAAGCCAGTTTTAATAGAATCTCCCCCGACGTCTCGTCAAAATAAGCCTCAGTTTATTTGCACACCAGGTTCTGTGTTTCCACCTACACTCCACACCAAATATACCCATCACGAACTAGCCATCATTATCCAACACACCTCCTCTTCATCTCCACACACAAGCATCTCGCCGGTCCCTTCATTTCAGGCTGGACTCGGAGCCAAGCATCTGTGCTATCGTTTTTGCTTTCAGCAATGAAAATGATGGCAGAGGTTGTGTTTACACCTAGTCTGAGCACTTGTTAGGCAGTGAACACTGCAGTGGATGAGATGGATGTCATGTTGGGGCCCATGTGTTGGACAGGGAGCGATAATAAAGCGTAATTCGATGGCTGTGGAGCCGAGCTTTGAGTTGAGCCAGGAGCAGGTGATTGAAAGCTCTGAGGCTGGTGCACACAATCCAGTGGACGGAGGAGACACTTCCTCAATCCATTTGATGCCTTCTTTAGCTCCTTCTGCTGTGTGTGGATGTGTGTGTGTGTGTGTGTGTAGAGAGAGAACTGTGACCCTAACGAAGCCATATATCACTGCAGAACACTTCTGCTTTCAAAAACAATAAAAATACCAAAAGGTACTGTGGTATTACCATGTTATTTTTATAATTGTTGCTATGACTTATTTAGTGATGGCCGATTTCAAAACACTGCTTCATGAAGCATCGGAGCACAAATGAATCAGTGCATCGAATCATGATTCAGATCGCGTGTCAAACTGCCAACGGCTGAAATCACGTGACTTTGGCGCTCCGAACAGCAGATTCGACACACCGATTCATTTGTGCTCCGAATCTTCCTGAAGCATTGTTTTGAAATCGGCCATCACTAAATAAGTCGTTATTTTGTTTTTTTGGTGCTTCAAAAATATTCTCGTCACTTTATAATATTAATATTGAACCACTGTATTCACATGAACTGATTTAGATATGTTTTTAGTACCTTTATGGATCTTGAGAGAGGAAGTGTCATTGCTCCCTATGGAGGCCTCACGGAGCCATCGGATTTCAACTAAAATTATTAATTTGTGTTCCGAAGATTAACGAAGGTCTTATGGTTGTGGAACGGCATGAGGGTGAGTAATAAATGACAGAATTTTCATTTTTTGGTGAACTAACCCTTTTAAAGACACCATGAATTTGAACTAAAATGTGCTTTTAACATACTATCTCTGTATTTAAAAAAAATTTATTTAGTTACCACTTGTAGTACACTTGAACCCATCTTTTAACTTTTAAAATCGACTTATGATGTATTTCAAATAAGATTAATATATAATGAATATATACAAAATGTATTCATAATTTATATTTATATATTATATATTACAATATTTATCATATATTATTCTTATATTTTAAAAAATTCATAAGTGTATTTCCTATGTTTGATGAGTACATTTAAAGGTGCATGAAAGATGGGTTCAAGTGTACCTTGGGGAAAATGTACTTATAACTACATTATTAATATATTTGTAAGAAAATCAATGTCATTTAAACTTAGGATTACTATATAAAAGTCTACTTAGATTGAACTAATTTTAAACCATTGAAAGCACACTTTTAACTAATAAACTAAAAAAACTCTGTATATTTTTGTGAAGTACAAATATACATATTTATAGTGTATAACAAATATACATATTTATAGTGTATAACTGTGACACTTTTATTTAGAATGTTTGACAAATGTACTTGCTTGTATTTAAGTATTTTTAATGCACTCAAGTATACTTTTTTTTCACCTGGGTATTACTAAGTGCAAATTTACAGTAGCTCCGCCCACCAATGTCACACCTTGTTAAAATTGACACACGTTCTTGTGGCTGCAGTGGTGTAGGCAATAGTGTGTTGGGTGCGGAGATGTAATTGACTGGGTTCGAATCTGCCTTTTGCTGAGCTCTCTATTCTTCCTTTTCCCATCATATATCACATCAGAAAGGCATTTTTTTTTTTTAAAGTGGAAGTAAATTGCCTAACTATTGCCGAGTGTTTATAACGATAAAATCATTTACACTCTTATTATTGCATCCTGCATTATTTTTTTCTTCTTCTTTTTTTGCATGTGGGATGCCATGAAAATAAATATTAGTTCAATAACTAACCATTCTACCAGTTTTCACCTTTGATATTATAACAGTGATAAGAATTAAACTTGCATTGACTATAAAGTATGCGGATGTCCTTTTGTAATATCGTTATATCGGAGCTCCATTGATGATGGCTTTTCATAGTCCTGGTGCATGCGCTCCAAGTCAACCTACTCCGAGTCGATTGAACTAACTCAATTCAGCTGTTCTGAAACTGAAAACTCAGAGTTTGCCATCTCAGAGTAAGTCAACTCATAGTTCAAGTTTTAACTTAGTTGGTTGAGCCAGTCCTTATTGAAACGGGCCCCAGAACAACAACATGTTGTTGTTATTATTATTATTATTATTAGCATTATTATTATTATGTTGTTGTTGTTGTTCTGGTGTTATTACAAAATAAAAGAAATACCTAACTAAGTAATAAATAAGTAAATAATTATTTAATATAATATAATAATAACAACATAATAATAATAATAATTATTATTATTATTATAGATAGATAGATAGATTTAGTACCATGGTAAACATCAGAGTACCAAAGTATTACCATGGTTCTAGGGGTTTTTTTTGTGTGTGGGTATGGTATACCATGGTACCTTGGTACTTGAATATGGTAATTATTACTAGGTACTTTATATAACAAAGTACCATACCATCAGTGTACCATGGTACCACTACAGTTCTCTTTGTAAGGGTTCGGCGTTGATTATGCTTTACAATTATGTGTAATCATGTTGCATTGATTATACTGTATATAGAATAAAACATCGTTACAGGAAGAATGTACAGGAAGAAAACGAGAGAGTGAGTGTGTAACTGAAAGAGCTTGGGAATAAAAGAGCATGACACACTGAGACATACTCATCTGACATTCACAATCTCACAGTGTATGTGTGTGTGAAAGAGAGAAAGAGAATGAGACAGAACATTCAGAGTAGCGGGGGAGTGAAACTCTCTTGGAACAGTTGGGATGAATCATCCAGTTTTCACCTCTCAGAATCTTGAAGTAAACCATTCTTATGGTTTTTTAAAAAAAAAAAAACACAGTACATGGTAATGTTCACACGTGTTCTAACCATGCAAGCGAAGATGCATCAAGTTTCCAGCTACAAGAATTTTTCTATTTACAGAACATATCTGATCTGATGGTAATAGATAAATCAACTATTCATCATTTTTGTTTCTCTGAAATAAGTAAGTCTCACCTGGTGAAAAAAAAAAAAAAAAAGTACACTTCTATAATGTACTTAAAGTGCTCTATTTTCACGCACTAATATACTAAAAATTCTTCTTTAGTACTTGTTAATGTTATGAACATCTAAGTGTACTTAACTGTGCTATTTTGAGAAACCATGAAATATGAACTGAAATGTGCTTTTAATATACTATCTCTGTATTTATAAATATATTTGGGTACCACTTACTATGGATTCAAATGTAATATAAGTGGTATCTAAATACATTTTTTACATACAGAGATTTTAGTACATATTTAATGGTGTCTAAAAATAGCACAGTTGAGTACACTTAGATGTTCTTAAGATTATCTTAAGAAGTACTAAAGAAGAATTTTTAGTACATTTAAGTACAAAATTAGTGCATGAAAATAGAGCACTTTAGGTACATTATTTAAGAAATAGCTTATTATAGGGTCAATAAGTTATACAATTTCTAATAATTTTAAGGTAGCACTTTACAATAAGGTTAATTAGTTATCATTAACTAACATGAACTAATAAACTACACTTATACAGCATTTATTGATGTTTGTTAATGTTGATTTCAACATTTGTGATTGCGAGCGTGTTGCATTAAAGTGCTTTGTTTTCGGAAAGAACAGGGATCATAGAGGATAGCAGGTATAGTCTTGCCTATTTATTGAGAAAATTGTATAAAACATATACAGTACGCTTCAAATGATTATCCATATATGTAAATATGCACTACTTTAAAAACGAGACAAGGCGATGAGGCTGTTATGGAAAAAAAAACTAGTTTATGGCTCGCCCAACTTGGAATCTTGGGTATCAAATTATCCCCGAGCTTCCCAGTAGTAAATTTTTAACGAGGAAAGGCAGCATTATTGCTACGTTACACTCTAAAAAATGCTGGGTTAAAAACAACCCAAGTTGGATTCAAAAAATGGACAAACCCAGCAATTGGGTTGTTTTAACCCAGTGGTAGGGTTAAATGTTTGCCCAACCTGCTGGGTAGTTTTATTTAACTCAACTATTGTTTAAAAATGACTGTATTGCTTAATTAAAATTAACCCAAAGTATGTTGGAAATGAACATTTATTAATGTTCAATCAATAATTATTAAACAATAAACATTTATTAAATTGCTTAATAAATTTATATTAATAAACTATTAAACTATTAAATTTATATTAATAAAATATTAAAGCTTATTAATAAACATTCACCTTTTGTCTATTATTGTTGTCTCTAATTGCATCTGGTTTTTAATTTCCCAACTATTTTGGGTTCATTTTAAGCTAGCCATATAGCAATTTTTAAATAATAGTTGGTTTAAATAAAACTACCCAGCAGGTTGGGCAAACATTTAACCCAACCGCTGGGTTTGTCCATTTTCAACCCAGCTTGGGTTGTTTTTAACCCAGCATTTTTTAGAGTGTATCATGTCCAACAGAACCATCAACTGTTAATCCACATCTCCAACACTATGCCAACATTTCCTTTGTCTTGGCACCTCTCTAATCGTTATAGCCTGTTGTAAACTCACAGATGACTATTTATTGAAAAAAAAAACAAACTGAAGTGATTGGCTGTCTGAACTTGCCCCGTGACAAACTGCAGAAGGAAAAAGCGTGAGTGTGAGAGAGAGAGAGAGAGAGAGAGAGCGACCCGGGTCAACCCCTATTTCCCGCGGGACATTGTCTCAAGAGCAACTTGTCTTCTTGTATTGAGGGCCCGAGCCGTAGCACAAGCCGACACCTCATTGTGATTCATCCAGTGGAGACACCGCCACTAAGGCACCGCAGAGACCCATAGGGGGCCACGAGCACACTTCCAAACACCTTCAACACTTCTCCTCCTTCACAATCTCTTTTTTGTCCTATACATTCACAGCTCTGACCTCGAAGACATGGATTTTTGATCTACATGAGGTGATAGACAACCTTCAGTTAACTGACTGATAGCACAGACTGAAGAAAATATGTGTGTATATATCAAGGCTGAAACCATGATTAAAAGGGATTTAAAGGGTTAGTTCACCCAAAACTGAAAATTATGTCATTAATGACTCACCCTCATGTCGTTCCAAACCCGTAAGACCTCTGTTCATCTTCAGAAACAGTTTAAGATATTTTAGATTTAGTCTGAGAGCTTTCTGTCCCTCCATTGAAAATGTATGTATGGTATACTGCAGTGGCGGCTGGTGCAAAAATCTTTTGGTGGGGCGCAATTTTTTTATTTTTTTTATATATATATAAATGCAGGAATGAATAGGCTAATTGTTAAATAATCATTTAACAAGTGATATAATCATGTATCATTATTGATTATCTAAAAAGTGGAAAATTCAATATTTAAAGCATGCCATAGGGCTGGGATCTAAAAATATATATCTGTATTTAATTTTTTATTTTTTTTTTAAATTCACATTCTGCCCAAGATTGTCCTAGAAACAATGTTCATATTGAAGGCTATAAAAACCAAACATGAATGTAACTGTGTAGTATATGATATATTATGTGCAAAAAAGGGGGTCAAATCACATTAGGCCTAGGCTATATTCTAATATTCTAACTTTACAATCTAAAACCAAAATGTTTTTTAAAGCATTAGTTAAATACACTAAACTAAAAATGAAAATAAATAAAAACAATAGAACAGACTAATTATTATTATGTTGATTACCCTATTAACAGTCACTTTACACAGTTACTGCTATTGTACAAATACACTGTTGTATTTTAGAAATTCTACATATGGCATAATTATGTTCGCCAACAAAAACAAATTTTCAACAACAAATATTTTTAGCAAAATGTATTTGACTCAGATTGACCTCCGTCTGTTTGGCGCGCATACTCGCGGCGGCGCTCGTTCACGGAAGTTTGTGCTTGCTGAAGGGTCGTCCACGCCTGGCTGTAAAATGGAAATATTTTCTCGACTTTCTAACATTTGCAGATGGAGAATATACCTGTGAAATGTAAACATGCACTGAGGGAATTATTGGATGTCACTTCAGCTTAAAAAAATATTATTAATAGCGGTATGTTTGTTTGCACCAATCGCTGCACAAGTTAAGGTTACATATGATGACGAAAGTACGTTAGTGCGAGCCCTCCCGGAACCCATAGAGATTGCATTGCAGTGCCTGCAGTTCGAAAAAAAAGTTCTTTGAATGGAAGTCTATGGGAGCACTCGGGGCAAATCTCGACCAGACTGAAATCGCCCAAAAAGAGGCGGTACTCCACAGAGCGTGACTCGACGCTAATTGGACTATATCCAGAGCATGATCCAGAGGCAGAACAAACAGCCTAGCAGTGACAGCTGTAACTCTGTGGTTGAATGTGATTGAAAAATCCGTCCCTTTCTCACTTTGGTGGTGCGTTGCCCAATTGCCCTAATGAAGAAACCGCCCCTGGTATACTGTCCTTGTAAAGTTAATAAAAACATCATCAAAGTAGTCCATGTGACATCAGTGGGTTAGTTAGAATTTGCTGAAGCATCGAAAATACATTTTGGTCCAAAAATAACAAAAACTACGACTTTATTCAGCATTGTCTTCTCTTCCGGAATCCTTTCCATTGAATTGATTCCATTGAACTGATTCCATTGAATCCTTTCATCTGTCGGCGTTGGTAATGCACTTTTACGTCGCCGTGGTTATTTATATACATACCATAGATAGACTGTAAAAAAAGATGGATGACGCGACGCCGCTTCCTTCCATTGTAATGAACTGAAGGTAAAACGGACGATGATGGGCGTTGACATGTTGGAACCTGGGCATGCGCAGAAAGACTCGTCAATGAAACCAGGAGGCGGAGGCGGAGTCGCGGTATCAAACTTCCGCCCAGACGTCTGCGTCACCAAGATCAGATCACCTATTTGTTTTATTATCTATTGTTTATTATATTTTTCTTTTCCTCCCTTTTTCATTTGGCTTAAACGATGCTAATTACATCTGGCAATAAGGAATTTACATTTATTTGAATGTTTATTAATGCACATTGTTCAGTTTTAAACTAAATTACTCATAACTAGGTCAAAACAACATATCGTAATTGATGTATTTTAAATTAATTATACACAAATTAAAATTATACTTGTGAAAAAATATTCTGTTTCTAGAGCAATAATATTTTTGAAACCTCTGTAAAGTTGAACTAACTCTACAGCAGATCGATTGCTGTAACTTTAGACAGTGCTCTTTAATTAACCAGAGTAGGATTAGTTTTGTCCTGATAATTATTATTTTATTCCCATAAAGATAATTAGTAACTGCCAGATTATGATCACCTGCTTTTTCCGTCATGGCTAACATTAGCCGTGTTATCTTGGCTAATAACATTTAGCTTATAAAGCCCACATTTAACGTGACCAAAAAAAACCTCAGTGATCCGTCAAATCTGTAGGTCGGTTAGGACAGTTTACTGCTGAACAACAACTTTTGTCAGTGAGAAATAAGACAGAAATCGAAAAATAATAGTTATTTATTCCTCTTCAATCTCCCCTCAAAGCTCCGACAGTCCTCAGAGAAGCTGTCAATCAACTGTAAATCGTGACGACACGCCCCGTTTCTACAGCACCAAATTGCTTGCAAAAATCAAACTGATCACAAAAATGAACCATTGAATATATATCAGCATGATAACACCTTAAATGACCAAAACCATCTTTCGGAAATTTTTATTGTATGTGTAATTAATTTTTTGTTATTTTGACAAGTGCTATTAGTTTGCATTGAGAGGGCGGGTTTATGACTTGTACTGCATCCAGCCACCAGGGGGCGATCAAAGAGCCCGCGGCTTCACTTTTCAGGACGTATGAGACACACCCGATACATACGATTATATATGATATATACGTATATATCATCAGTCCAAATTCAATTTAAGTCTAATTATAGATTCCGAATTAATTATTTGCCCTAAACGTTATAATATAATGAAAATGTATGTTTTGATTTGGGTCTTATGTATTCCGAACAAATTGATTTACTATTTTACCATAGATTTTAAGGTGTACCTTGCTGAAAATGCCAAGTTAAACCAGCCAGCTTGTTTTCATTCTGGTTTTCCAATCTGACCAGCTGAAAAGTGCTACAAACGTCTCTAAAACCTGCCTACAGTTGGGTGTCCAAACTCTGTCCTGGAGGGCCACTGTCCTGCAGAGTTTAGCTCCAACCCCAATTAAACACACCCGAACCATATAATCAAGGTCTAATTAGGCATTTCAGGCAGATGTGTTGAGGCAAGTTGGAGTTAGTCCTGAAGGGCCACTGTCCTGCAGTGTTTGAGTTTGGACACCCCGGCCAAGACCGACAATCAGTTTAGGCTGGTTTAAGGTTTTTTGTTTGTTTGATTTTTCCAGGCTATGTTAAGATCTGCAGTATCTCTGTCAATTTAATCCAACTGCAGATTTGAAGATATATAGTTCAGGTCCTGCTGAAAAAGCTCTATGTAAACCAACCTAAGATGACCTGCTGGTCTTATCTGGTTTATAATGGACTTAGCTGGTCTGGTTTGGTGATTTTAGAGGTTTTTTTGGGGGGCAGTTATGATCTGCTCAAACCACATGAAGGCTTTTCAGTCTGATTGCTTTATTTGTAAAATTATTCATGGATTACTATGTAAACTTAGCTACTGTGGATATTTATCATAACTAGTTTTATTGTGAATTGCATGAAAGGACAACAGTCATTTAACTTGATTGCTTCTGCCGTCTAAGCAGTTTCTGCAGAGTTTGCAGAACACCGCTCTACATTTTGTTGGTAACATACACGACAACACTATATAAATGTGCACAGGAAGGGATGAGGTAACTTGGCAAGCCCACACATTACCCAGAGGGGGAGAGAGAAAGATTAGAGAGCGTTAGGATGTATGTGTGATCAGTCCTCAGGAGCTTGGATGTTTCAATAATGATGTATGAACACTTGGTCTCCTGGGATACCCAGGATATAACCCAGATTCAGTGCTCGGACATGCGAGAAGATGGAAGACTTTGTTGTGTGTTTTATGTGTGTGTGTGTGTGTATGAGAAAGCGAGGCATATCTCAATGGTTGATGCTGCCATCGTGTGTTTGGTAGCCTGCTCTGTTTTAGCAGCTAATGCTAGCCCTTAAGCCCCCAAACCAAAACATATTCAATCAATATTTGTGTGTACCACAATTTTCTACATGGCAGCTACACATTTCATTGGCTTCCATTGTTGTCTGAGTGTTTGACCCAGGACAATCTGTCACAGTGCATTTCCTCCAGAGTGGTTTATTCCAGTTTGAGCTGTCAGGAGTAAAATTGCTGTTTTGGCTCCATCTTGTGGCTCCATTGATAAGATAAAATAAAATAATAAAAACATGGGCAGATGCAAAATTCAGCAGTATATGCAGATTGGTTAAACGTTTAGACTGATCAGCTTTAGGATGCCTCTACTTTCAGGGGACTAAAAGAGGAAAGGGTGCCAACATGGTGAACGTGATTTCACCAAGTACAACATGTTCCTGGATCAACATCTTTGTTGTTCCTGGAACAACATTCCAATCAACCAATCAGATTTGAGGGACAAGTTTATCATTTATGTCAAGTTTAGGCTTACAACCTGGGTTAGGTGCTTCCACAACAGTGTTATTCAACTATCATTTCCATCTGATTTTAGGGATAAGTTATGGGTAGGGTTAGATTGAGGGGTTGGGAATTGGGAAAAGGTTAGGACTAAAATATGTTGATCCACGAACATGTCTTACTGCAAAATCACGGTGACCGTGCCAACATTCAAAACATAATTAAATGCAAAGCAATCATGCATGAAACATCCGAAGCATCTGTGCCTCCAAAAAAATCTGTCATGTGATCGTAGTGACATTTTAGCTCATGACCCACGTGTCTTTCTTCTGTGAGAGGGTTTGGGAATATCATGTTCCTCCTGAGTCACTTCAGAAGCGCAATGGAAATACACAGAAAAGGCGTGCAGTAATACATTCAATGAACCTATGTCTGTTTGTCGTGAAGTTTGTTAGCACATACTGCATAGTAAACCCACAAATGCCAGATGGTGCAAATTGGTTCTTGGTTTTGAAATGAATAACTGTAAGTGCCCTGGAATATTTGCTTTCGGTGACTATATTATTTATTCATTTGAGTTGTTTTTATGCCAGTTTTTGGTGGTCAGTTGAATTTCACCTTGTTTTTTTTTTTTTTCATTTGATTTAATTTTAATTTCACCGTTTCTCCTGCAGACCAACACAAAGTACCATGTGTGAGTGTCTGGATCATCTGTAAACACTATTAAAAAAACACTGTATGCAATTTAAAGAAGCCTACATTAAATTGCATAGAAGAACAGCATGTAAAAGTGCCTTTTATCAGCAACAAACAAGTCAAAGAGGACTCAGTGCTCTTTAAACATCCTTAGATGTAATACAATATCTTTTTTTTTTTTTTTTTGGTCTTCCAGTCACAAGACCAGCTCCAACCAGCATTAACCAGCTTGGTCCAATGTGGATATTTATGCTGATATTTTCAGCAGTGTAAACTTTCATAAAATTAATATTTCAGTGTAATATTTTCAGCCTTATTCACTTTATATATGAGTACATAAAGATTATTCTTGGGGTTTTTAATGCTTTTAAGAATGGTTACGTAGAGTAAATGTTGTTGTGAATACAGATATTAAGAACAGTAAAACTATACATGTGTATATTCTCTTTCTGTATAGATGAACAGCTCCAGTGAATGTGAGGTGAGCTGCCAAACACTGAAAGGTCAGAGACATAGAAGACTGGATCATATGACTGCAGTGACACACACACACACACACATACACAAAACATCTCTATTACAAACAGACACACACACACATATAAACAGAGACAAAGCGCATACAAAGACCAACACACTTAAATTCAATAAAGAGTTTTGTGTGTTGTATTTCAGCTCACAATCATGCTTCTTATTCACTAAATGCCTATAATCCAGTTCAATGAGGTGTAAATATCATGTTATTCTTTTGAGCCCAAACACATGTTTGTAAAATTAGTCTCATTATAGATTATTCACATATTAACTACTTTTATGATACTGTTATGATGTTTTAATGGTGTTTTAAAGCTTGAGTCTCCGTTCACTGTAATTGCATGGAGAATAGCATGGAAAACTGATTTTGTGTTCTGCAGACATGAGGGTGTGTAAATGAGGGGAATTTTCACTTGTGCATAACTATGCCTTTAAGGCTATCGGGTATGTATGAATTACATAGAGCTATGTTCAGAGATCAGAGGTCTAGAAGCCCTGTCCTTTTCCCAGCCTCTGTCTCATACTCTCTCCTGTCTTATGGGAACAGAGTGATAGTGGGATTTGTAGGAAATGTCACGTCTGTCACACACATCCCTAAAGAGACATGAAATGCCCGCTGTGTCCTTTCAGTCTACATAGTGCATTTGATACGCCTTTGTATAACCCCAGTGAAGTATTTCACAAAGGTACAGTACCAGTCAAAATTTTGGAAACATCAGAATACATAAATATGTTCCTCATGATCTTTAAAACGCTTGAAATTGTTGAAGTTTTATATACAATCATAAAATTTGCTTGGGTATGAATTTCTTTTCAAAAATATTTAGTGTAATTTTAAATTATTGTGTTTTTTTTTTTTGTCATTTAATTTTAAAATATCTAAAAATCCTTGAATATGAGAAGCAACAATTCATGAGGTTCTAAGAGAGATTATCTTTTTTGTCTTTTTGAAGATATTTTACACTTATACAAGATACAATACATGAAAATCAAAGTATTTTTATATCTTAATATCTTATGTGCTTGTCAAGTAGCTTAAATATATTTTCTTTCAATGCCTTTTTTTGCAAAGCAAAAAACAAAGCAAAAAGACTAATTAAAAAGTAAAAGTAAAAAAAAAAAACTTTTGCCGTGAACATAGTCTGTTTTGATATTTTTGATTTTTTTTTTTACTAGTGGGTGCACTATAGTTAATTTATGTAAGTGAGGATAGCAAAATAAAGTAAACTGTGACATTATACCCAAAAATTCTTCATACAGTGAACTACCAGTAAAACTGATAAAAATTTGGAACCAAAAATTATTCAGACACTTAACCTGACCATGTTTTGCTTAAGTGTTATCTGACATAATTAAGATCTCTGAGATCTTGTCATATTTTATTACCATTTTTTTAAACTATAGTGAATAAACTGTATTAATGAATGAAATGTGCATGTCTGAAAAAAAATTGGTTTGACTGTATATGGACTGCTTCAATACTGTTCAAAACATACCTCATGAAGCCTCAATTAGATATTTGTTTCATATGATCCTCATTTTTCCATTTGTGTTATATTGTAGTATATGTGTCTTTACTATACACCCAGAAATGTGTCAAATAGTAATAATAAAGAATTATACACTTTTGACTGGCATTGTAGGCCTGTATGTTGCCTTTAACATTTATAATAGTGTTTTCTCTCGTTTTATTACATCACATAATTGGATAAGCAGTTCATCCACTATTCTGGCAGTTTGAGTTTAGTATTATATTGAAAGACTCCTGCATTCAGTTGAACTTTTAATGTAAACACAAGTGACAAGAAAGAAACAAGAACAAAAATGCCTTCTAAATCTAGTTTTGTCAAGTGATGTTTGGCCCTTAGAATCACTTCATGTCACTTTTCGTTAAAAAGAAACACACATCACTTGACAAGAACATCCTCCGAAACATTCAAGAACTTCCTGCCTGGTCTCAGTCCACATCAACAGCCCCATCCAGACGCTGTGTCATTCCCTGGCTGCACCACCAGCACAGAGAAAACAGATAGAGGCCCAAGCAGGTCGGCAGGTCGTACAGATACGCCATTATGAAGATCACAAACAGAACAGCACACACAAGAGCCTTGGCCATGTGAACCATCGAGCAAAACTCCTTCCACCATGAAAACAGTCTGCTGCTATCGACTCCCACCCAGGACAGGTGAATGTTGGGTAATGGCGTGGGGGGTTCATCCTCTCTGTTCAGTCGCTGAGGTTGTTGAAAGTTTCTGAGAGTCTTCCCAAGCTCAAAGTCTTCTTCTGGAGAAATGACCTCACTTTGCTTCGCAGATGTTGTCTGAAGAAGGTGATTGGATAGGTCAGTGCTAAATGTTGACTGGTGACTTGCCTTTAGTAACTCAAACTCTTTCTCTTCTCCATCTGTGCAACTGTCACCCACCGCTCGGGAGTCCTCTACAAGCTCTCGTTTGGTTTCTGAACACATTTCGTTTTCTTCAGTGCAAGCAGCTTCTGTAGTTGTCTCATTCAGTTGCTCCTTCATTTTAAGTGCTTCGTTTGCCTCAAACTGTCTCTCTTCGTTTTTCAGTAGCTCTGAATTGTCTTTGTTAAGACTCTTGTTCGACGTGCATAATTCGCTCTCATTAAACGCCTCGTTCTTGCACGATGAAACGCTCTGTATTTCTGCGCTGTGATCCGTAGTTGTTTCATCTTGTCCTTTTCTACTGTTTTCCGTGTCCTCTTCATGTACTTCTCTATAAAACTCCCTCATTTCCACCTGCTCCTCGCTATCGTCTTTATTTATATCCTTCCTTTCTGAAAAAGATCCCTTGGCCTGTCTATTTGTGAGCGACATGTCCCTGATACCCGTAAATGTCAGGGTGTCTTTGACCGCTCTGTGTGTGTTTTCTTTAACCTTTGAGGTGTCGAAGCTGCCTGTGCATTCTTCAGGTGAGATTCCATCTCTGGCTTCTGAATTCTGAGTCTCGGTGTCATGTGCAGTTCGAGTTTTGTCCCCCGGGCTTGGCTTGGTCGTGTCTTGACTCAAAGATCTGCTTGTGTGCTCGTGATGTGGGGTTTGGCGGTCATGAGATGCCTCTAAATCTCTTCTCCCTCTCTCTGGCTCTGATCCCAGCATAGAACATGGTACGGTAGTGACTCTTGGCTCTTTCACTAGCTGGCAATCCACAACCTGATCCCTAGAAGGACTCTTTGATTGCTTTGTAGGATCACATTTTACTATTTCTATTACTGAGCTGTCACCAGACCCATGATTGTTGTCTTTCTCATCTTTATTGCCCTCCAATGGAACTACAACTTTATCCCTTGAAGCTAAAACTTCAGATTGGCCAAGTGACTCTGAAGGACCGCACATTTGTTCCTGCATATCATTGTGAGTGCTTGTTGTGTCAGTGCTGTTAAGAAGAGCTTCCCAGACGTCATGAATCGATTTGGCTAGGTGATCTTCAACTTGCCAGCTTGTTTCGTTGTAGGCATCAGGAGGGTTTGCATGGGGAGGGGTTGTTGTTTTACTGCCCCAGTCCAGAGAAAGTAAAGGGATCTGGTTGTGCGTTAGTATAGGTGGTGTGTCCATACCGCATCCTTGTTGCCTGTGGACAACCGGCAATTCAGTTCTACTTGATATACTCAGCCTTGGGATGGATGTGGTACTTTCACCTGTGTTGGTATTACATCTAATCTGGGCTTCCATTGCTTTCTGAGCGAAGTAGTCTTGCACATGTGCCAAACGGGCAGCTTGACGTTTCCTACGACGATCCACCTGACAATATGGAGAATTTTGTTTAGTTTTTAGCAGATTTGATCATGTCTTGTTTGTAATGACAGGTATATAATTTTCGCAAAATTACATAAATTTATTTAAAGTCCCCATGAAATCAAAATTGTCAAAATTCGCATTTAGAAGATATAAGCATTCAAAACTTAGTCTCTCCCACTAATATGGATCAATGATTTTGATGGCATCACCCTGCACTGCAGCTTCTCATCAGATTTTCTGTCCAATCAAATGCTCTCTAGAATCTAAAGCATCCCGCCCCCTAAATTATAAATAGATGCTGAAGCTGTGGCTAAAATCAGTCACTTGTCCACACATTTACTATTTTCTAAATGGTGAATGGCAGTATATAGGGGATAGGGAACGATTCAGACAGTGTAAATATGCTTTCCATTGGGGTGAATGAAGTCTGGTTTCACATTAGTGTCACGCAAACCGCCTCAGCGCACACAGTCTGCTCCGGTCCAGAGACATGAGGACACAGAGCGAATTATATGCGCAAGTCGGCGCATACCAGAAAACGAATTCTGGACAGCGATACGGAGGAGATTAGGAGGAAACTGCAGCTTTACCAAGCTCAATGGCACTGGCAAAGCTGTTGAGGGAGGAGCTGTTCGATATGTCCCGCCCTGTCTTCCTGTTTTATTGGATATTACGTCAACACATTGAGTAATGCTACGCATTTCAAGGCACTTCAGTGGGCCTTTAAATTTATCCTGACTAATAACTTCATTTACATGAAATTATGTGTGCTTTTAAAAGGGTAGTTCATCCAACCCTTTATATCTTTCCATATATATATATATATATATTTTTTGTTTTATCAGAACAAAACCAGGATACTCTTTTTCATACAGTGAAAGTAATGATTTAATTCAAAATATTTGTTCGTGTTCCATGAAGGT